>NC_069499.1:1191294979-1191377479 GCF_027579735.1 Bombina bombina
AATTAGCTTTAGGGGTTAAAAAATTTATTAGAGTAGCGGTGAGCTCCGATCGGCAGATTAGGGGTTAATAAGTGTAGTTAGGTGGAGGCGACGTTGGGGGCGGCAGATTAGGGGTTAATAAATATAATATAGGGGTCGGCGGTGTTAGGGGCAGCAGATTAGGGGTACATAGGGATAATGTAAGTAGCGGCGGTTTACGGAGCGGCAGATTAGGGGTTAAAAAAAATATGCAGGTGTCAGCGATAGCGGGGGCGGCAGAATAGGGGTTAATAAGTGTAAGGTTAGGGGTGTTTAGACTCGGGGTTCATGTTAGGGTGTTAGGTGCAGACGTAGGAAGTGTTTCCCCATAGGAAACAATGGGGCTGCGTTAGGAGCTGAACGCGGCTTTTTTGCAGGTGTTAGGTTTTTTTTCAGCTCAAACAGCCCCATTGTTTCCTATGGGGGAATCGTGCACGAGCACGTTTTTGAGGCTGGCCGCGTCCGTAAGCACCGCTGGTATCTGGAGTTGCAGTGGCGTTAAATTATGCTCTACGCTCCCTTTTTGGAGCCTAACGCACTGAAAACCCAGCCATTCTGTAAACTCTAAATACCAGCGGTATTTAAAAGGTGCGGCCAGAAAAAAGCATGCGTTAGCTACGCGGGTCCTTACCGACAAAACTCTAAATCTAGGCGTCTGTTAGTGGTGCAGATCCTCTAACATTTATATAAAAATATTTTTTTTATTAGAAAAGAAATATACATCTGTATATTTGTAAAGAGAGGGATTTTCAGCACTCTTTTATTGCTCAAAACAATTTCCCAGTGGGAGAGATATTCACACCACATACAAGCAAAGAATGGCGGCCAAACCAATGCTGTAATGCAGAGATCATTTATTAAGTCAGATATAAATCATTGGATAAATCAGTGATGCATCACTACATAACACTAATGTACCTATGCAAAGTTACCACATAGAAAAATATGCAGTTTATGACCTACGTATTGGCATATGGCCACTAACATAAATCAACTAACCATGCATAAACATCTCAACACCTAATGTGTAGTTATATATTCTCTGTGTCGACCAAGAGGGCTTGTATGTAACATAGATTTTAGCGGACTGTCCGGCCACTTTACTAGCTTTGTGGCAATAGATAAAGTCCAGCACAAACAACAGATATACCTCTCAATTTATATAATCAAATAGAGGTTCCGAGGTAAAAGCGTCCTCTCTAATCTGCTTTAAATATAAATGCAAAGCCTCTTGGATAAAAAAGTGGATTTCAACATCGCTGATACAGATAGGTGCAGTGATATGCCGCACTAAATTATCCTCACAGACTGACTTACAAGTGTCCAGCAAGCACAGACATCATATTGCCTCTAAGATTTCCACCCGGAAAAACAATCAGATACATACTTTTCATTCAAGGTGTGTAGTACCTCTAGGCCGATATTTTCCAATCAGCAGGATTTTTAGCTCATCTTTAACTTGTTTCCAGGAACCTCCGGATTTAGGCGATTGCGGCTTCAGTGACTTTCTCTGACATGTCGTATCAAATCAGCTATTACTTTCCACGAAGTTAGAGTCTCCATCATTGCAGGAATTTTTCAAACTTTGGCAAATATGACCAACAGGTAGCTGAAACAGGTGTGCTCTGCTCTTTCGCACAGTCAACGTACTTTTTGCCCCACAATGCTTTGCGATTATCCGGGGCCTCGTCAGAACTGATTATTGCAAGTACATCTACCTTACTTATTGGGTCAGGATTAAATAATGGGCTTGACACAGGTCAAAACAAATGCCTACAATTTTTTAAGTATGGTTTCAATACTTATAACATATATACAAATTTAAAAACAAAATGTATAATTCAACATCTCATTGGGTGCCACCCTTTGTGTAGCGCAAGCCTTTACCTTAGTAAAATTCAGACTATATACATTGTTTCACTTATATCAGGGGAGATTTTCGACTTGCAACAAATATTTTTAGAGCGATACCAGCCTCATACTTTACAGTTTAAATCATACTATCTAAATCCTTGAATATAGCTTTATTTCTTCTTTTGTTCTCATTTTTGTTTATTTTATTTTGCTTGCCATATTTTTATGTAGCGTAATGATAATATTACCGAATTTTAACTGTGCTTAGCCTAGAAAGGGGGCATATTCAATTTTCTTATTAAGTCCATTAGGAGAGACTGTTTGAAGGACATAGATCCATCCTGACTCCTTTCTAAGGAGACATTTATCTTCGTCTCCTCCTCTACTATTTGAAATTCCTCTATCTATCCCTATGAATTTTAAGGAAGCTGGATTTTTCCCATGATGTTGAGCAAAATGTCTAGCTACACTTGTGTGTCTGCTATAAATTATGTCATCTTGATGTTCCTGAACTCTATCTTTAAAAACTCTCTTAATTTTTCCTACATAAAAATAGGGACAGGAACAGTGCAACATGTATACTACACCTACTGAACTGCAATTGTCAAATATTCTGATTTTAAACTGCTGACTATTATTACTCGCAAATGTTTTGCTTTTTTGCAAATACGGGCAATATATGCAGTGGCCACAGGGATAGCTTCCTTTTACTTCTTGCCTGAATCCTAGCCAGTTTAAAGAGGGGGACCTTACAAATCTACTTTTTACCAATTTATCTTTCAAACTGGGAGATTTTTTTGCAGTCAATAATCTATATTCTCCTACCCTATCTTTTATTTTTTCACCAAAGTAAGGATATGCCAGTGTTTAGACAGTATTTCTCTGACAATTGTAGGTAGTTATAAATCTGGTTTGGTTTAAGGTTGATTGAGGTCTGGATTGGTTGAGGGAAGATTGGATCAGTTTATTTGAATACCCTCGACTATAAAATCTTTCCTTCATAAGTTCAGCATGATATTCAAATTTTGTTTTAGAAGAGCAATTTCTTTTCAGACGTAGGAATTGACTATAAGGGATGCCTTTTTTAAGATGTTGAGGATGGCAGCTTGATGCCTCTAAAATGCTATTTGTGGCTGTATCTTTTCTATAGTTTTCTGTTACTATAGACGTACCTTCTTTTTTAATCATGATGTCCAAAAACACTAGTTCTTTTTCATCATGAATCATTGTCAGTAAAATATTGCGATTATTGATGTTTACTTTACAGATGTATATTTCTTTTCTAATAAAAAATATTTTTACACACTATCTATCTATCTATCTATCTATCTATCTATCTATCTCTCTCTCTCTCTCTCTCTCTCTCTATATATATATATATATATATATATATATATATATATATATATATATACTGTGTGTGTGTATATATATATATATATATATATATATGTGTGTGTGTGGTATATATATGTATGTGTGTGTATGTATATATATATATATATATGTGTGTGTGTGTGTATGTATATATATATATATATATATATATATATATATATGTGTGTGTGTGTGTGTATGTATATATATATATATATATATATATATATGTGTGTGTGTGTGTGTGTGTGTGTGTGTATGTATATATATATATGTATGTGTGTGTGTGTATGTATATATATATATATATATATATATATATATATATATATATAAAGGTAACAAAGGCAGAGTGCAGCAGACGAAATTGATTAAAAAGTCCAAACTTTAATACAAATAAGTTAAAAGTCCACAACATCCATGGGAACAGTGAGTGAGACACAGTCACTTGTGCAAAACGGCTGACATGTTTCGACCCTCAGGTCGTAATCATAGCTGTTTAAGGAAACACCTTACAACCTATTTAAGGGAGTGGGTTACATCTCATTGGTTAAAAGGTAATGAATTAAAAATTCAACAAGGTGTGTCAATAGGTAATTTCATTGCCTGCTCATACAATTTAATTTAAAGTGCCCTATACAAAAAATACTTTATATTAAAGTGTAAATAAGTCACTGGATAAACCAGTTCAGGAAAATACATAGATAAATGAATTGACATTATATTAAATATTCATAGTATACATTATGTATCATAAACAACACTATATTTGATGAATGCAGAAATACTTGAGTTTTGAGAATGGAAACTTGAGTGAACTGAATCACTAGATGACTATTGGAAATAGTAAGCTAAATATCAGTGCATGATAATAAACATCTTGTTTAAGAAAAGTATTTAGAGTAAACCATAAGGTAAATAAAGTATGAGAATATATTGATTTACATAACAAAAATCTTTGTATACTTTTCATGATTCATATATATATAGCTCACTACAGTGTACATATGAGGATAGCAAAAATAGAAATAGCAAATGTGGTTCTTGCACAAAAGCGAATTGAAAATGAATGTGAATACGCTGCAGAAGAGGGAGATAACCATCGGACAAAAGCCCAAAAATGACTACTATTTCCAAAAATTGATTAAGTCATATTCAGAGTTAAGACCATTTGGCACCCTAGTTTGGAGCTTGAAAATCCAGTACATCTCCCTCTTCTGCAACAATTTCTCTCGGTCGCCACCTCTAGGGGGGCAGAAAACCCTTTCTATGGCTTGCCATCTCAGAGTACTAATGTTTTTGTCATGACAGAGGGCAAAATGTCTAACAAGTGGAGTACTAGCCTCACCTGCCTGTATTGTAGACAGGTGGTTTCTGATTCGAACTTTTACCTCGTTAGTAGTGAGGCCTACATATTGTAGGTGGCACGATGTACAGGTGAGCAAGTATATCACATATGTGGTAGTACATTTCAAACTGGTGATTGGGAAAGTTTCCCCTGTAACCTCTGATCTAAATATGTTTGAAGCTGTGATATACTCAAAAACCCGGCATTTTTGTCTGCACTTGTAAAGGCCCTTTTGTGTAAGCCACGAACTAGTTGGTTTGTCAAGTTCTGGTAATGATGATGGTGATAAAGTATTTGCTAGAGTACGTGTTCTCCGATAGGAACAGCGTAGTCCGTTTTTTACACATTTTTCCAGTTTGTCATCAGCGGACAAAAAGTTAAAATGTTTTTTAACGATACTGCATATCTCTTGATATTGAGCGCTGAACTCTGTGACAAATGTGATGCCCTGAGAATCAGTGTTAAATTTTCGGGATGTCATAGACTGTTCTTTAATTAGTTCATGTCTATCAATACTCTGAACTTGTCTCTTTGCTTTGTGTATGATTTTGTCAGGGTAGCCTCTTTGCTTGAGCCTTCTAGTAAGATCTTCAGATTGTTTACAAAACATGTCTTCCTGACTACAGTTTCTCTTCACTGTGACAAATTGTCCTTTGGCAACAGCAAAAGGGACATGGGTTGGGTGGCAGCTTTTGGCGTGTAACAACGCATTCCCAGCAATGGGTTTCCTATAGATGTTACTGATGATTTTTCCTTCTTTAGTACCAGTTAAGGTAATGTCCAAAAATTTTTATTGAATTATTATGTAATTCAGAAGTAAATCGAATACTATAGGTATTGTCATTAAGGTTGGATATAAAGTTAGAAAAATCAACATCATCACCCAACCAGATGACCAGAAGGTCATCTATGTATCGCCCATAGTAATGGACGAAATGTCTGAAGGGATTACTATCTCCATTATATAAATAAACTTCAAAGTAAGAAGAGGCACTCACAGGTCTTAATGAACGTATATATATATATATATATATATATATATATATGTGTGTGTGTATGTATATATATATATATATATATATATATATATATATATATATATATACTGTGTATGTATGTATGTATGTATATATATATATATATATGTATATATCAGGGCTCAAAATTTCAAGTACTAAGCTACTAGCCAGACCAAAATGTTACTCGCCACTTCTGATCCCACCCACCAACTGTCCAGGCCACGCCAACTACTGCACCCTATCTTTACATATGTTTAGCCATTGCAAAACACCTAATACAGTCATTTTAATCTTGTTTTTATTTTATACCTTAACAAAATAAATAATGCTACATACAGTAATAAATTAACAAAAAGGTACATAAAAGCAACATCAGCTATGGGTTATGGGGGAGACAACAGCTAGATGATGTAGGATGCTCATTAAACAATCCTAGTTAGGCTCTATTAAGGGTATGGTCTCCCCTACAATACCAGAGCTCTACAGCTCTACAGGGGTTTATAGTTGTAAGTCACGCACAAATGTAGCATTGTAATGATAGAGCTTCACACGGGTACGTGACTCAGTCTCATTCTCCTGTGGAGCTCTATCATGTAGCGGAGCGGAGACCACAATATTAATAAAGCCTACTAGGCTTGATTCACGCAGCCAGTATAATGAACCAGCAAAATCATGGGAGTAGGAACCAACAAAAAACAATGACAATGTATTCTTATTCAGTAAACTTGGAATTGTATGGAATGGCAAAATTTAAATAATTAAATTATCTATATCTCCCTCTCTCACACAAACTACCTCTTTCTCTACCCCTCACACTCTCCCTTCTCTCTCCTCTCTTACACTCCCCCTTCACACAATCTTCCTGCCCTGTCTTTCTCTCCTCTTCTCTCTCTTACTCACTCTTTCATCTCTCACACGTTCTCCTAATCTGTCTATTACACATTCTTCTCTCTCTAACACACTTCCCTCCTCTCTTTTAAACTCTGCTCCTTTCTTCTATACTCTCCTCCCTTTATCTCCCACTCCTCGTCTCTCTCACACACACCCTCATCCTCTCCCCTCTTATGCACTTACATTCCAATATATGCACACACACACACATATATTATACCAGCACACACATATCCGCGCACTGTTGTTTGACCTCCCAAATTGTAATATCTAGAAGTTACCCAGGTTGCTAAATATTTGTGTGTGATTTCTTTTGGTGCATTCACTAAATATATCAAGTTAAAATTAATTTACAGCAGTTTATTATCTAACATGTATAAGATTTCCATATTGATTCATAGAAATTAGTATTTTTTAAAAAATATAAATATACACTTACTCTCACACTCATAAACCCAAACTCACTGACACACAAACACTCTCTCTCACACACACACCTACACTAATATACACACACTCACACACACTCTCACACACACTCACAGACTCTTCCGCACACTTTCATACTCACAGTCACACTTACACACAATAACTCTCTTACACACACTTATTCACACACACACACACTCTCCCCCACAGTCACATATCACTAAAACATTATATAGTTAGAAAGAGGAGAGGAGTGAGAAATAGAGAGGGGAAGATATTTTTTCTTTCCTAAGATATGGTGGGTCCACGGAATCATCAATTAATAGTGGGAATATCACTCCTGGCCAGCAGGAGGAGGCAAAGAGCACCACAGCAAAGCTACTATATGTGTCACTTCCCTTACCCATAATCCCCAGTCATTCTCTTTGCCTCTGTTCATGGAGAAGGTGAAGTTTTTGGTGTCTGAAGAAAATTGAGCTTCAATCAAGATTTTATTATTTTAAAGCAGAGTAGGTTTGCTCTGATCTTTCCTGGGGTCTAGCCTTAGCCCACGTCAGTCTCTTCAGTAGAGCAGTGGTGGCAGTTTGCTGCCCTATTCAGAAGCCTGAGTAAGATTACTCAGTCTTTCTTTATTTCCACGGCTCCATGTGAGGGAAAGTATCCTCTCAAACCAGGTGAGCTGTTCTGCTGCTGGACAGATGAACATTAAGGTAAGTGACATTAATATTTTTCTTATTTTTAAGGGAAAATCTGGCACTTATACAGCTTTAAGGCTGAATTTCAGTGGTAGATGGCACAGATCATTGATATTAAACACAGGCTGGATGTATAGTAATCCGTCTGATGACAAAGAGAAAAGGGCTTGGTGTGTATGTAAAAGCCAATTGATAAGAGTGCAATATACTCACTCCATAAGTTGCATGATATCCGCTTATCTGGAGTATGCCACACACGTCTAGTAGCAGTGATCCACAGATGCCTTGTAACAATAGTGGTTTAACAAACTGAGAGCAAAAAGAAAAACTCCAGTGAAAAAATGTAGAATCTGTTATAATTAAATAAGTAGTAACTTACTCCATCAAAATTGGACTTCCGGCGATGTCACAGCAAGGGAACAAAAAGATAATCAAATATAGATAAAAATTATTTATTAGCTCTTATTTTTAAGGGAAAATCTGGCACTTATACAGCTTTAAGGCTGCATGGGGATGTTATTTGCATATTAACTCTATATAGGGTTAATTCAGAGGCAGTTATGCAGGCACTGTTGATAAGAGGAGTTTTTTATTGGGCTCAGTTTGTGTTTTATCTTCGGTTCAGCTCTGGACTAAGACTGTTTTGTGTTTGGTTTATTTTTTACTATTACACGGCTTTGCGTGTTTTACTTTTTGTCTCCCTTGTTTATCGGCTGTCAGGACCTCCCCTGTTGAGGAGGTAGTTCCGGTTTAGGGCACGGTATATTGTGGCGCATTTTTCTCACTCCCTGTAAGTCCAGAGTTGAGAGGCGTGTTTTGTTATAACGGTTCTGCTAACAAGGAGCCTCTTTCTTTTTGCTGTCTTTTTGCAAGGTAAAGCGCATTTTAAAGTCGGATTGTCTCATTTTGATTTTGACTGCTGCAGCAGAACAGGTAGGCAGGTATAGATGGTTGCCTGGGGCTGATTGTTGCTTCATTCAGTTTTTGCTTATAATATTTAAAGATGCAGTAACGTTTTTTTAAAAAAAATTTAAAAAAAAGAAGACATTTTATAAAAAAAAAAAGAATAAAAAATTAATTTGTTTATTGCTGTTTTTCCTTTTATTTATCTTTTGGGTAAAGATGGATCAGAAGGCTTTGCAGAATGTTACTTGTAGCCTTTATTTTGACACCCAGGTAGAA
Source organism: Bombina bombina (assembly GCF_027579735.1). NCBI lineage: Eukaryota > Metazoa > Chordata > Amphibia > Anura > Bombinatoridae > Bombina > Bombina bombina. The sequence continues at coordinate 1,191,303,793 of NC_069499.1, forward strand.
CCTCCAGTTCTTTTTTGTTTGTTCATGTATTGAAAGAATGTTATGTTATAAACATAAACCTTTTGATTATGAGCCATCATTAGCTAAGGCAAATGCTGTTCAGGTGTCAGATCCTGTATCAGATAACCCACAGCTTTCTCCTCAAGCATCTCAATCTTTGTTGTCTACTCATGCAGTGCCTTGCGGTTCCTTGTATGCTCGGGTAGGAGTTTTATTTGCAAGACTTTGCTGCCCAGGTATCCTTGGCGGTATCTGAGGCGCTGTCTGCATTTCCCATGCTACAGGGAGTCAGTGAGTAAGGTTCCTGATCCAGTTGGGGCTATTCATAGTGTTTTTTTCTCACAAGTCAGGGGAGAAGGACACTTTGGTAGTGTCTGAGGGTGAAATCTCAGATTGTGACAGTTTAATTCCTTCTTCTGATGCTGAAGTTGTATCCTTCAGAATTTAGCTGGAACACCTCCGTCTTTACTTAAGGAGGATTTGGCTACCTTGGACGACTCCGATATGTCTGTCGTAATCAACCCTAAGAAGTTTAGTAAGCTGAACAAGTACTTTGATGTTCCCTCCATGGTGGAGGTATTTCCTGTACCTGACTGTGCTTCTGAGATAATTGCACTGGAGTAGGAGAGACTTGGAATTCCTTTTTTCTCCAATTTTTAAGAAAATGTTTCCTTTTACTGATTTCATTAAAGAGTCGGTCACTAAGGTGGGCGATCTCCTCCTTGGCTAAGAGGACTGCTATTCCCATAGAGGATAGTTTTTCTTTTAAGGATCCAATAGACAAGAAGTTGGAGGCATTGCTAAAGAAAATGTATGTTCACCAGGGTCTCTAATGTCAGCCTGCAGTGTGTATTGCCACTGTCACCAGTGCAGCAGCCTACTGGTTTGATGCCTTGTCTGGTTCAATTCAGACAGATTCTCCTCTTGAGGAGATCCAGGACAGGATTAAGGCACTTAAGTTAGCCAATTCCTTTATTTCAGATGCTTCCTTACAGGTCATTTAGCTGTGAGCATAGATTTCTGGTTTTGTGGTTCTTGCCCGCAGAGCCTTATGGTTAAAGTCCTAGTCTGCGGATGTTTCATCTAACTCTTACTCTAAGCTTCTGGTAATCCCTTACAAGGGTAAGACCTTGTTTGGTCCTGGCTTGACTGAAAGGATTTCAGATATCACAGGAGGGAAGGGATCTTTTCTCCCTCAGGAAAAAAAGAATAAGCAGAAAGGACGTCAGAGTAATTTTCGTTCCTTTTGTAACTTTAGAGGTAAACCCTCCCCTTCCTCCTCCAAGCAAGAACAATCTTAGTCTTCCTTGAAGCCTAGTCAGTTTTGGAATATGGGGAAGCAGTATAAAAAGCCTGCAGCTGACTCCAAGTCAGCATGAAGGGTCGGCCCCCGATCGGGGAGCAGATCCAGCAGGGGGCAGACTTCAAGATGGAGACTATACGTTTCATTCTCCCTTTGGTCCAAGAGGGTCAGTTCTTGACAACCATAGACCAAAATGATGCATATCTTCATGTTCCTATTCACTGGGATCATCACAAGTTTCTGAGATTCTCTTCCTTGGACAATTACTTTCAGTTTGTGGCTCTTGACCTTGTCACAGCTCCCAGAAGATTTTTCAAAGGTTTCAGGGGCTCTATTGGCAGTAATCTGGTCCAGCATTGCAGTGGCGCCATATCTGGACAACATTCTGGTTCAAACTCTGTCTTTTCAACAAGCATAATCTCATACCGAGATCTTAGTTCCCTCGGTTGGAAGGTGAATCTGGGAAAGAGTTCTCTGAACATAGCTACAAGGGTAGTGTTCTTGGGGACCATAATAGATTCCCTATTTTTCTGATAGAGGTCAGAAAATCAAAAATTCTCAACTCTTGCCTTGCCCCTTCAGTCCTCTCTTCAGCCGTCTGTGGCTCAATGTTTGGAGGTAATTGGTCTGATGGTAGCTTTCATGGACATCATTCCATTTGCTCAGTTCCATCTCAGACCCCTGCAGTTATGCAATGGAATGGGGTCTATGCGGATCTGTCTCTGCCAATAGATTTGGATTAGGCGATAAAAGACTCTCTTATGTGGTGGTTGTCTCTGGAACAACTCTCACAGGGAACTTGTTTTCGCAGACCTTCCTGGGTGATTGTGACCATGGATGCCAGCCTTCTGGGTTGGGGAGCAGTCTGGGGCTCATTGAAGGTTCAGGGTCTATGGACTTGGCAGGAGTCAGTTCTTCCCATAGTCATCTTAGAACTGAGAAAAATCTTCAATGCTCTGCTGGCATGGCCTCAGTTAGCTTTAGCCCAGTTATCAGGTTCCAGTCGGACAACATTACATCAGTGCCGTACATCAACCACCAAGGGGGGAACTCGGAGTTCCTTGGCCATGTTCGAAGTGGTCCGATGTATTCAGTGGGCAGAGACCCACAACTACTGTCTATCTGTGATCCCCATTCCAGGAGTGGACAATTGGGAAGCAGATTTTCTGAGTAGACAGACTTTTCATCCCGGGGAGTGGAAACTTCTTTCGGAGGTGTTTTCCAGTTTGACCCTTAAATAGGGGTGGCTGGAGCTGGATCTTATGGCTTCTCTACTAGCATACCTTTTTCCTCTGTTCACTCTCCATCCAAGAGTTATTGCTCAGATCAAGCAGGAGAGGGCGTCGGTGATTCTCATAGCGCCAGCATGGCCTCGCAGGATCTGGTATGCAGACCTAGTGGAAATGTCATCTCTTCCACCTTGGAGACTTCCTCTGAGGAGGGACCTTCTTCTTCAGGGTCCCTTCCTTCATTTGTATTTTGTTTCTCTAATGCTGACTGTTAGGAGATTGAACTCTTATTTTTATCTAAGTGTGGGGTTACAGAGTCAGTCATTGAAACCTTGATTCAGGCTCATAAGCCTGTAACTAGGAAGATTTACCATAAGATATGGCATAAATATCTGTATTGGTGTGAATCCAGAGGTTACTCTTGAAGTAGAGTCAGGATTACTAGGATTTTGTCCTTTCTCCAGGAGGGTTTAGAGAAGGGTTTATCAGCTAGTACTCTAAAGGGTTAGATTTCTGCATTGTACATTTTGTTGCATAAACGTTTTGTGGATGTGCCAGATGTGTAATCTTTTTTTAGGCTTTGGTTAGAATCAATCCTGTATTTAAACCTGTTACTCCTCCCAGGAGTTTTAACCTTGTTCTTAAAGTTTTGCAGCAGGCTCCTTTTGAGCCTATGCATTCCTTCGATATTAAGATATTATCTTGGAGGTTTTGTTTCTTGTTGCTTTTTAATCTGCTCGAAGAGTTTCAGAACTCTTGGCTCTGCAGTATGATTATCCTTATCTTATTTTTCATTCTGATAAGGTGGTTCTGCGTACTAGATTAGGTTTCTTGCCTAAGGTTGTTTCGAACAGGAATATTAATCAGGAGATTGTTGTCCTTTCCTTGTGTCCTATTCCTTCTTCTCTTAAGGAGCATTTGTTGCACAACCTAGATGTTGTGCGTGCGTTGTAATTCTATCTACAATCGACTAAGGACTTTCGTCAGTCTTATGCTTTATTTTTTGAGAAACGCGAGAGTCAGAAGGCTACGGCTACTTTTTTCTTTTTAGCTGAAGAGTATTTTTTGTTTGGTCTATGAGACTGCTGGACAGCAATCTGCTGAGAGAATCACAGCTCATTCCTTGAGGGCTGTTTCTTCTATCTGGGCTTTCAAAAATGAGGCTTTTGTGGAACAGATTTGCAAGGCTGCAACTTGGTCTTCTTGCATACTTTTTCCAAATTCTATAAATTTGATACTTTTGCCTTGGCTGAGGCTTCTTTTGGGAGAAAGGTTCTTTAAGCAGTGGTGCCTTCTGTTTAGGTTACCTGTCTTGTCCCTCCCTTATCATCTGTGTCCTCTAGCTTGGGTAATGTTTCCCACTAGTAATTAATGATTCCGTGGACTCACCATATCTTAGGAAAGAAAACATATTTTATACTTACCTGATAAATGTATTTATTTCCGGATATGGTGAGTCAACAGCCCACCCTTTATTTTAAGACATTTATTTTTAACTAAAACTTTAGGCACCTCTACACCTTTGTGTTATCTTCTTTCTCCAATTTACCTTCGGCTGAATGACTGGGGGTTATGGGTAAGGGAAGTGACATATATAGCAGCTTTGCTGTAGTGCTCTTTGCCTCCTCCTGCTGGCCAGGAGTAATATTCCCACTAGTAATTGATGATTCCGTGAACTCACCATATCGGAAATAAATTTATCAGGTAAGTATAAATTATGTTTTTTCCATTAAATTTGTGATTTTTGACTATAGATATATGCAAACATATTTGCTAATTTATACAAGATTTTCTTTTGCTTATAAAAAAAAAAATCTAACAGAGAATACAGAGGCAGGTAAAATAATTTAGCACTCTTCATGCAGAATAGCAACACACAGTGGTTATCTCCACAGGGTTTATTCAGAAGGCGCACATAGTATACCAAAGCTGTTTATCTATAAACAAATGGCTTAGAATTTTCTAAAATTAGCTTAACATTTAAGATGTCAACTTTATTAACATAGGGTAAACAGCTCCTGATTATTGCCCTGCAATATGACTGACAAGGGAAGTCACATGCAGGCTACTGATCATATTTATAATACTCACATGGATTTGTATGGGGATGAAACTGTTAAATGCTTTCTCATTATGATACTGCTGCCTGTCTCAGGATCTAGTCCCTCCCATCAGCCAGCAGTCTGTGTGCTCTGAGGCTTGATGATTCCTATCCTAAAGTTAGCAGCACAAGGGGAGAACTGCACAGCACACGGAGAACTGTAAAGCTGGTATTTAATAGATAGTATCTGTCCAGCTTCTCCATCGGAGTGAAAGCCCCTCCCTCATCCTTCAGCAAATCACTCAGCATGGATTGCAGATTTGCTATGTAAACATATTAATTATTGGAGGGGAAGCATTAGCATATGATTGGTAATTGTACAATTGTAAACTTCAATGTAATTTGATTGCTAAGAAGAGCCATTGATTTTGACTCCTGCCTTACAGCGCTTTTTCTATATGACTTCAGTGAGATGCTGCAGCTCTCCACCTTGAAGGAGGTGCTGCAAGACTTTGATTGTGAGACAGTGTCACCACTTCTATACACAGACACACTTCAAGACTTTGACAGTTTTACTCGCCCCTGCTAAAATGCCACTCGTAGTTGGCGAGTGGAATTTTTTAGCCCTATATATATATATATATATAAAAAGGGTAAAGTCCAGCACCAATTCACCTTCTGGTAAGGGTGCAAGCAGCCTCTGTCTCACCTTGACAGGTATTGATATACAAAATAGAAATGGCTGCAGCACACCAAGTCAAGTTTATACCATTTTTATTACAAGCAGTGAAATACAGGCAATATGTATTTCACTGCTTGGCCTGTATTTCACTGCTTGTAATAAAAATGGTATAAACTTGACTTGGTGTGCTGCAGCCATTTCTATTTTTTTTATATATATATATATATATATATATATATATATATATATATATATATATATATATATATATATATATATATATATATAGTATGTGTGTGTGTATATATTTATATATATACAGTATATGTATAATTATCATGTTTTATCATGAGAGAGAGAAAGACTACTAGGTGGCGGATCCCTCTAGTTGACTACTTAAGGAGTAAGATATTTGGATTTCAATCTGTTCCATCTGTGTTATGTTTATTGCTTCTGTTTTAGTTACGTTGACCCTATGATATGAGATTCTACCAAAAGTCTCGAGTAAGGACATTAACGGTGGCAATAAAGTGGGTCAGTAATGAAAATTGTCAGGTCGTCCGCAAAGAGCGCCAGCTTCTGTATTGTGTTGTATAATTGAATGCCCTGGATTTCTCTGTTTTGTCTAATTGTCACCGCCAATGGCTCTATAGCCATGGCGAATAAAAGGAGGGAGAGGGGACAGCCCTGTCTTGTGCCGTTTTGAATAAGAATTTTAGGGGAGTTAAATCTCAAACCTCTAACCATTGCAGTTGGGGTCGCATAGAGAGCTCTTATGGCTGTACTAAAGGAATTAGGGACATCGAATAACCTCAGGGTCTCAAACATATATTCCCATCTCACCCTGTCAAATGCTTTTTCTGCATCTAGTGATAGGGTGAGTAGGGATACCAAATAATATTTTTTTTGCACACTAATTTTTTTATTTTTTTTAAATCAAATTTTTTCCAGCTGATTTTAAAAAAGCTCCTTCTATAGCAGGAACTGATTTACATTTAATCTGACTAATATGGTAAAAGATATACCATAAGGAGACCTACAATTTTGCGTTATACCACCCAAGTAAGCGACATAAAAAGAGGGACTGTGCCCTCAGCAAGAGTGCCCCTAACGCATGTTTCCTCAGAGGGGTACTCGCCGAATGGTTTCGGGGCTTGTTATAACAGAATTCACCCCACCTCCTTGCTAATATTGGATCCTTTGTGAATGTTACTATAATATCCATAGGCTGCAATGCTTGTCAATCAAAATTGATAACCAATCTTTTCACTAGGACGTCACATCTGTAACATCCAATCAGATGTGTGGCATTGTGCAATGCAGCATATGATTAGACGATCATGTATACATCTGTTGATGATTGTTTATCTTTTATGCGATTCATCCGATCAGTGAAGTTTAGGTTTTAAATGTTGGCAATAATAAGAGTCAGAGCTCCTGAAACAACATTGTTTATAAAGTTGATTGTTGTTTGTAAATATTTATGATATATTAGTTGCATATTGCTTATCTATTGAAAGAGGTTATTGTTAATGATTTTACATCAAGTGTCTTATTTATACCTCAGAAATCAAAATTCAATATCCAGTTTATTAGCTTGCAACTCCATATACATTGTTACCAATGTTTTGGGTAAAGGCAAGCGGGGATACTTGCCTAGATGTGCTAATTACCTATGCAATAATTTCTATTGATTTACTTTTGCGATATGGAGTATTTTAATGTCATGCTTTTATCTCCACCCTAATTTTAATAAATTTTTATTTTGCCCTGGAATGAGCTTTACCGAGCAGCAATCATCATCAGTAGATAGATTTTTTTAGTTCTAATAAGAACGAAAAAGCTGCCCAATAGTGATTTTTGTATTTGCTGCATTTACCCCATTAGGGGACCACTGTGTGTTAACACAGTATTTGAATCAAAAATCCTGAGATGTTGCATATCTAATTTGCACATGTTATTCAGAATTCTCTTTGTGCATTGGTAACAATGTATATGTAGTTGTTTTGGGTAAAGGCAAGCGGGGATACTTGCCTAGATGTGCTAATTACCTATGCAATAATTTTTTATTGATTTACATTTGCGATATGGAGGATTTTAATCTCATGCATTTATCTCCACCATAATTTTAATGAATATATACAGTGTGTATATATATATATGTATATATATATATATATATATATATATACAGCAGGTATTGGCAGGTGCACTCTCACTAACACTTTAGTTCCAAATGCCAGGGTGCTAGAATATGGTGTAGAATATGGAAATCAGGAGACAGCACTCACTGGTCTTGACAATACTGGATTTATTCAGTGACGTTTCGGGGAATACACCCCTTCATCAGGGTCTGATGAAGGGGTGTATTCCCCGAAACGTCACTGAATAAATCCAGTATTGTCAAGACCAGTGAGTGCTGTCTCCTGATTTCCATATATATATATATATATATATATATATATATATATTAGTAAACAAGAGAACAGATCAGTTATGCTTCAGCGCACAAATATGGAATTTGGTTTGTTAAATTACCAAGTGTTACTATTCCATATACATATTCAAGAAACTTGTGCTAGTCTATAATACAGACACAGTCCAAACAGTAATTGTACAATACTATAACTGGTGGATGGTTATCCTCTTACCGGAAATTACCTCAATCATATGAGGTAATGTATGCTCTCTGGAAAACCAATGTAGGTCTAGCCCTTGGTCTGTTGTTTATTCCGTAGCTCCTTTTGAATAGAGAATTTCTTATATTAAGCTTCTTATTCTGTATTTTCCGAGCCACTTTTCTGGTAGAAACTTCCTGCTTTCTCTGTGATGTCTGGTCTTGGTGTCTCCCGGAGTATGGTATTTACAATAGATTTTTTCTGCTCGCAAATTCTCAGTGAGATATGGAGAGAGAGACAAGAAAAAAGCACATAGCGTAATACTGTTGAGCAAAGGATTTATTAAAAAAACATGCAGCGATATGCACTCACATTTATTGCCCTCAATCCTTGATGAGGTAAGCATTCAGACTTATATGCATATATGAAGTTATACTTGACTGATGATGTCGGTCATACTCCACTTGTTCAATTAAAATTGCATCAGATCCAAACACTTGTATAAGAATCTTCTTTAAAGTTCAAGTTTGTTTATTGTAAAAACAAAGGTGTAAAACTTTCACCGTATTGTATAAAAGTATAAAAGAAACACCATGAATATAAATATTTTTAAACGTTGGTGCTAAGCTAACAGCAATACATAGCTTCAGGATCTAATCTCTCATACCCCTGTTTCTGTAAGACTATACCGCAGTGCACATGCAAAGCAAGTCCTAGAAAGTATTAGGAGAGATTGATTCATGCACAGATTAGGCTATAAAAGCTTTTACAAGTACAAGTTTCTTGAATATGTATATGGCAAGGTAACACTTGGTAATTTAACAAACCAAATTGCATATTTGTGCGCTGAAGCATAACTGATCTGTTCTCTTGTTTACTAATATTTCCAACAGTGTTAAGGGTACACTGTATCTTTTTTTCATGCTGCACGATATATCCATATAACACATTTTCCTAAATACACACATTACAATAATTTCCTGTTCCCCTTCTAGATATAGGGGTAAACTGACAGTTTAGCGCTGGTAATACATCTTTATTTTATATATATATATATATATATATATATATATATATATATATTATATATATGAGTGTGTATATATGTATATATGTATATGTATATATATATATATATATATATATATATGAGTGTGTATATGTATATATATGTATATGTATATATATATATATATATATATATATATATATATATATATATATATATATATATACAGTTCCTTTAGGGATAGCACTATCTCACCACTCCAAATAATGCCACGGTGCTCTGCTAGATACCATCCAAACGTTTCACAGATGCAGGCACTCACTGGTCTTGATAAAATATCCAAAATTTATTAGGTCATTGTTAAAAAAAATAGTGACATAACGTTTCTGCACGGCATTGTGCCTTTGTCAAATGTCAACATATATTCACAAAATGTACAACACACTTAAAATCATCTATGACGTTATGTCACTATTTTTTTAACAATTACCTAATAAATTTTGGATATTTTATCAAGACCAGTGAGTGCCTGCATCTGTGAAACGTGTATATATAACACACACAGTTGTATGCAAAAGTTTAGGCACCCCTGACAATTTCCATGATTTTCACTTATAAATAATTGGGTGTTTGGATCAGCAATTGTATTTTCATCTATCAAATAACTGAAGGACACAGTAATATTTCAGTAGTGAAATGAGGTTTATTGGATTAACAATAAATGTGCAATATGCATCAAAACGAAATTAGACAGGTGCATAAATTTGGGCACCCTTGTCATTTTGTTGATTTAGGTGTGGAACATACATGACTTTAGGTGTGGAACATACAATTGGTTTTCCTCCATCTCTTTTGCACTCTCTTCCCCTCTCTTTTGCGCACTCCCCCCCTCTCTTTTGCTCTCTCTCCCCTCTCTTTTGCTCTCTCTCCCCCTCTCTTTTGCTCTCTCCCCCTCTCTTTGCTCTCTCCCCCTCTCTTTTGCTCTCTCTTTCCCTTCTCTTTTGCTCACTCTCCCCCTCTCTTTTGCCCTCTCTCCCCCTCTCTTTTGCCCTCTCTCCCCCTCTCTTTTGCTCTCTTTCCCCCTTTCTTTTGCTCTCTCCCCCCCCCTCTTTTTTGCTCTCTCCCCCCCCCTCTTTTTTGCTCTCTCTCCCCCCCTCTTTTTTGCTCTCTCTCCCCCCTCTTTTTTGCTCTCTCTCCCCCCTCTTTTTTGCTCTCTCTCTCCCCTCTCTTTTGCTCTCTCTACCCCCCTCTTTTGATCTCTCTATCCCCCCTCTTTTGCTCTCTATCTCCCCTCTTTTGCTCTCTCTACCCCCCTCTTTTGCTCTCTCTCCCCTCTCTTTTGTTCTCTCTCTCTCCCCTCTCTTTTGTTCTCTCTCTCTCCCCCTCTCTCTATTTTGCTCTCTTTCTCCCCTCTTTTGCTCTCTCTCCCCCTCTCTTTTTCTCTCTCCACTCTCTTTTCCTCCCTCTCTTTTGCACTCTTTCTCCCCCTCTCTTTTGCGCTCTTTCTCCCCCTCTCTTTTGCGCTCTCTCTCCCCCTCTCTTTTGCGCTCTCTCTCCCCCTCTCTTTTGCGCTCTCTCTCCCCCTCTCTTTTGCGCTCTCTCTCCCCCTCTCTTTTGTGCTCTCTCTCCCCCTCTCTTTTGCGCTCTCTCCCCCTCTCTTTTACGCTCTCTCTCCCCCTCTCTTTTATGCTCTCTCTCCCCTTCTCTTTTACGCTCTCTCTACCCCTCTCTTTTGCTCTCTCTATCCCCACTCTTTTGCTCACTTTCTACCTCCTTTATTTTGAACTCTCCCCCCTCTCTTTTGCTGTCGATCTCCCTCTCTTTTGCTCTCTCTATCCCCCTTATTTTGCGCTCTCTTTTCCCCCTCTCTTTCCCCCCTCTTTTTGGCGCTCTCTCCCCTCTCTTTTGCGCTCTCCCCCCTCTCTTTTGCGCTCTCCCCCTCTCTTTTGCGCTCTCCCCCCTCTTTTGCGCTCTCCCCCCTCTCATTTGCGCTCTCTCTCCCCCTCTCTTTTGCGCTCTCTCTCCCCCTCTCTTTTGCTCTCTCTCTCCCCCACTCTTTTGCTCTCTCTCCCCCCTCTTTCCCCCTTCTTTTGCATGCTCTCTCTCCTCTCTTATGCTCTCTCTCTCCCTCCTCTCTTATGCTCTCTCTCTTTCCCCCCCTCTTCCCTCCCTCTTTCCCCCCCTCTCTCCCCCTCTCTTTTGCACTGTCTCTCTCTCCCCTCTCTTTTGCACTGTCTCTCTCTCCCCTCTCTTTTGCTCTCTCTCTCCCCTCTCTTTTGCTCTCTCTCTCCCCCTATTTTGCTCTCTCCCCCCCTCTTTTGCTCTCTCCCCCCCTCTTTTGCTCTCTCTCCCCCCCTCTTTTGCTCTCTCCCCCCCTCTTTTGCTCTCTCCCCCCCTCTTTTGCTCTCTCCCCCCCCTCTTTTGCTCTCTCTCCCCCCCCTCTCTTTTGCTCTCTCCCCTCTCTTTTGCTCTCTCCCCTCTCTTTTGCTCTCTCCCCCTCTCTTTTGCTCTCTCTCCCTTCTCTCTTTTGATCTCTCTCTCCCCCCTCTCTTCTGCTCTCTCTCCCCCTCTCTTCTGCTCTCTCTCCCCTCTCTTCTGCTCTCTCTCCCCTCTCTATTGCTCTCTCTGCCTCTCTTTTGCTCTCTCTCCCCCCTCTCTCCCCCTCTCTTTTGCTCTCTCTCCCCCTCTCTTCTGCTCTCTTCCCTCTCTTTTGCTCTCTCTTCCCTCTCTTTTGCTCTCTTCCCTCTCTTTTGCTCTCTCTCCCCTCTCTTTTGCTCTCTCACCCCTCTCTTTTGCTCTCTCACCCCCTCTCTTTTGCTCTCTCTCTCCCCCCTCTCTCTATTTTGCTCTCTCTTCCCCCTCTCTCTATTTTGCTCTCTCTTCCCCCTCTTTTGCTCTCTCTCTCCCCCTCTCTTTTCCTCTCTCTCTCCCCCTCTCTTTTCCTCCCTCTCTTTTGCGCTCTCTCTCCCCCTCTCTTTTGCACTCTCTCTCCCCCTCTCTTTTGCACTCTCTCTCTCCCCCTCTCTTTTGCACTCTCTCTCTCTCCCTCTCTTTTGCTCTCTCTATCCCCACTCTTTTGCTCACTTTCTACCTCCTTTATTTTGCACTCTCCCCCTCTATTTTGCTGTCGAATTCTCTCTCTTTTGCTCTCTCTCTCTATACCCCTTATTTTGCTCTTTCTCTCTCCCCTCTCTCTTTTGCTCTCTATCCCTTTCTTTCTCCCCTCTCTTTTGCGCTCTCCCCCCTCTCTTTTGCGCTCTCCCCCCTCTCTTTTGTGCTCTCTCTCTCCCCCTCTCTTTTGCTCTCTCTCTCCCCCTCTCTTTTGCTCTCTCTCTCCCCCTCTCTTTTGCTCTCTCTCTCCCCAACTCTTTTGCTCTCTTTCCCCTCTTTCCCCCTTTTTGGCATGCTCTCTCTCACCTCTTTTGTGCTCTCCCTCTCTTTTGCTCTCTCTCTCCCTTTTCTCCCCCTCTCTTTTGCTGTCTCTATCCCTCTCTTTTGCTCTTTCTCCCCTCTCTTTTGCTCTTTCTCCCCTCTTTTGCTCTTTCTCCCCTCTCTTTTGATCTCTCTTCCCCTCTCTTTTGCTCTCTCTCTCCCCTCTCTTTTGCTGTCTCCCCTCTCTTTTGTTCTCTCTCTCTCCCCTCTCTTTTGCTCTCTCTTCCCCACTCTTTTGCTCACTTTCTACCTCCTTTATTTTGCAATATCCCCCTCTATTTTGCTGTCGATCTCCCTCTCTTTTGCTCTCTCTCTATACCCCTTATTTTGCTCTCTCTCCCCACTCTCTTTTGCTCTCTCTCCCCCCTCTCTTTTCCCCTCTCTATCCCTTTCTTTCTCCCCTCTCTTTTGTGCTCTCCCCCCTCTCTTTTGCGCTCTCCCCCCTCTCTTTTGTGCTCCCCCCCCTCTCTTTTGTGCTCTCCCCCCTCTCTTTTGTGCTCTCCCCCCCTCTCTTTTGTGCTCTCTCTCTCCCCCTCTCTTTTGCTCTCTCTCTCTCCCCCTCTCTTTTGCTCTCTCTCTTCCCAACTCTTTTGCTCTCTCTATCCCCCCTCTTTTGCTCTCTCTCCCACCTCTTATGTGTGTATATATATATATATATATATATATATATATATATATATATATATGTGTGTGTGTGTGTATACATACACAAAGAGCTGGAAATATATAACTAAAGTTTACTATACTAGTCAGGGATTCAAAACTACTAGCCCAGAGGGAAAAGGTTACTAGTCCACCCAGTGTTAAAGATAGGAAAAATTCACAGTCTTGTTTGTTACTACAGGAAACTTGAAGTCCTATCTATCTATGTATCTAGTGTATGAATAAAGTGTATTTTTTTTTTTTTTTTTACTAAGTGATCATCACCATCAAATAAGTTATTTATTTAAAGTTGTCCTCCTGTGCTACTCCTGATGCACTGACGCTGTACCATCACCTGGAGCAGTAGTGCAAATAGGAATTTGTGCCTAATGCTGTTGAAAGAGTTATTCATATAATAAAAGAAAGGAATTTGCCTAGAAATGAAAGATAATTTTGTTTTCACTGTATCTGTATAGTGACTATGCTCACCCCACTGAATGATACTGACTATTGATGTATTGATAGGCAATATGTTAGTTCCACTGTTTAATGACAAACGCAAGACATATACACTGGTAATGAAAGTGTTCCTCATTATAATATCTATACCTTTACATGATGAGAATTATAAGATGTATGGTGTTTTCTGTAGTTTTTATTTTTTGCTCTATAGAAGGTTACGGAGAATATTTTAATTAACTACCATATGAAATAATACCAAATATAATTGTACTGTCAATTCATATGCTGCTCTATGAAATATTGTCTGCTTTTACACTGATAATGCATACTGTTCTTTAAATGTGTTCCATACTCTGTTTATAGTCTATAATACAGAACATCCATATACTGCAGCTATCTGTTGCAGAGGGTCTGTCTTAGGGAAATATTGATATTTTGTATTACTACCGACCTTAACAGACAGCACAATAATATTAAATATGAATAACCACATTATGCAGATAATTGTGCAGTGTATTGTACAGAGTATTTCACTGTACAATAATATAATAATAGTCATGTTGCAACATATAACATATCTTTCTTTTTCCCCCACACCAGACTAACATTCTTTTAGACTGTGGTGAGGACAATGTTTGTATTCCAGACCTTCACTTGAGTGTCCGTCCGTAAGTTAACCTTAATCCAGCTATATATCTCTATGTATAAAATCATCATGTATTTTAGTGCTCACTGTTTGCTTGTACTCTTTACATATTTTTTATATTTGTGTAACAGCTGTGTCTGCCTAAGGTTGCCATCTGTCCAACACAAAAATACTGTGCAATTTCTAGGAGTCTGGGCATGATGGTAGGTTGGGTCACAAAATGCTCCGCTCCCCAAAAAACAATTGAGCAGTCATGTCTGCCAGTACATTCAAATCAACCAGTTGATCTATTCAGCTGTGGCACTACATATTTATAATAGTGATTTGACCCCCTTTACTGTCAATCATTTCTTTCTGCTCCATATTTAAAATGCATTGAGACATATAATATTATTGCATTTAAATATAACCCATGGACTTCAACAAAAACCAACAAAACTGAACATTTAAGTATCCAGTTTTTTTGTTTTTAATAACCGGACACCTGACATCCCTATGTGTGCCCTTTGTAACTTGTTTCCATTTATCTTTTAATTTGATCAATTTTATTTGTTTGCATTTGCTAGAAGTCTTTCTTCATCCTCTCATTCTATCCATCTCCATGTTTGTGACTGTTCAATCAGTACATCATTTTCTTATAGACACTGTCCCTGACTTTAATTATGTGCACTTCCCTCAGGCCTGAAGATCCTCTACTTATTGGGATTGATAACTCAATGCAAGTCCAGTTTAATGCCACAAATTCTGGTGAAGGAGCTTACGAGGCAGAGCTATTTGTCCAGCTGCCCCCAGGGGCCCACTATGTGCATGTCAAGGGAAAATCTGAGGTGATTGGATGAGAAAGCAAATGCACTCCTCAAATAGCTTATGAGGAATCCATAGTTCCATATCCCAATCTATTTAGAGAGGTTCATTGTTAAATACCTGCAGTAATATTAGGTAAAGTTAAAGGGTTATTAAAGTAAATTTGCAACCAAAAGTGGGCAGTTTAAAATATACTGGGATTAGTCACTCAACTCAATAGAGCTGTAGGAGTTGTCCATATCAGCCAGTTACAATCCGTTGTGCATAAAATATGCACTTTCTATTAGTTTCCAGACCAATTTAAACAGCCTTAATGCAACCTTTTTCATGAAAAAATGAATGTGTTAAGTAGTGATAGAATTTTTTTTCTTGGTTTAATTAATTTCAAGGAGGTATTTGATGACTTATAAGACACATTTATCAATAGATAAATAGGATTGGAAGAAAAGTAAGGTTAGTGACTAAGTGGGTATAGGAAAAAGGGGTAGCTGATTGGAAGTTGTTTTTAGGTGGAGAGTATAGGCATGTTTGAGGGCTGTATGTAGACATTGAACCCTAATCTCCCAGAGTCTTCCCCCAGAGACATCCCTTCTTTTTACCCCCCACCTCCCAGAAAAGCGTAAACCCCACAAGACACAAACATCACTTTGATAAAGGTTATTAATTATTGTTTAGGGGGGAAGACAGATGGACAAAAAATGATGAACTGTTGTGAATGATGGGGATAGCAGAGTAGCAAGCAATACTGTTCTATTTTATCATTTTAGGAGAAGATTCTATGCTCCCCCAAACTAGAGAATAAGACAGAGACTGTGGTGTGTGAGCTTGGTAACCCTATGAAAAACAAAGCTCTGGTGAGTAACTTCATGTGAGTGTAGTAGGCCTATAGATGTTGCTTAGTGTTTTTGGCCAGCTGAAAACATTTGGATTCTTACACTGTAAATTCACACTAATTACTAAGCTAAACCTCCTTATACAGATGCACACTGCTTTATTTTTGTTGGTTATTCCTAAGCAATTATTTTTTCTAAGGCTTTTCTAATTGCATTAGGATTTCTTTCTTGCATGTTAAGGTTTAAAGTTGGCTGTCTGTGTCCCTGGGTAGGCTGTCATTCTCTGCATTCTGTAGTGATGTGTGGGATTGTTATCTATCCTTAACAAAAACTGATTACCAGAGAATGGTACAAGAAACTGGCAGGTGGGGTCATAATCTGCTCCAGATCAGATCTCAATTGGAACCTCAAAACAGACCCATTTGCCTGTAGTCCTGTAAGTTTTATGCCCACGTCAGACCTCTGATCAGACTGGTTTCACTGTATCCTCTATCAGCTGTATACCCACTTTGGACCACAAATCAGACCCAATCAGTTTTTTTAAATTTAATTTTACTGAACAGGAGGTTAAATATTAGACTCCTGATAACGTTATTCTTTTCTGTTATGAAGTGTCTTTACAGACATTAGATCATCTGCAACATGGGTTTATTACTCAGCTGGTTTAATGTAGTTGGGGGTGTAATGAAGAAGTATTCTAGTCAATGGGGAGTTTGGTATTGCAATGAGAGATTATGGTGGTAGATGGAGGTTAATCATGTTTGGTGACAGTGGTTAATGTCAGTGTCAATGAGCATGTAAATATAACCCTTATGGTGACATTATATTAATATAGGAAGTAAATTATTTATACAACATTTTTTTCAGATCTTTCATCTACTGAGGTTTTCCATCAAAATCTGCAGTATGAAATCCAGACACTCAAAGAAATATTTTAGAAGTATTCCTCCAGGTTATGGAGATGTTTTAGCTTCATGATTAAATTATTCTGCTTAGATATTTTTTTGACTGGATTTCTTCCAACCATCTCTGTGCTTTTTCCTGTAAGTCGGTTTGCTTTTGTCAAAGATCTGTGTGAATCTGCATTTCAGTTTCATAAACCTGTGATAATAAACTCCAGTTAACTTCTAGTTGAAGTCCCTTTGATTCCTTTCTTGACAGAATCATGGTTGTCTTTCCTGAAGTCTCACTTGCCAGTCTATGGGGCCTATCTATAAAGCTCTGAATGGAGCTTGAGGGCCTGTGTTTCTGGCAAGCCTACAGGCTCGCCAGAAACAGCAGTTATGAAGCAGCGGTCTAAAGACCGCTGCTCCATAACCCTGTCCATCTGCTCTTAGCAGACGGACAGAAATCGCCGGAATTCAACCTGATGGAGTATGATCAGGTTGATTGACACCCCCCTGCTGGCGGCCGACTGGCCGCGAGTCTGCAGGGGGCGGCACACAAGAGCTGCTGGTGCAATGCTGAATACGGAGAGCGTATTGCTCTCCGCATTCAGCGATCTCTGTCGGATCAGGTCTGACAGACATTTGATAAATAGACCTCCAAGTCTGCATTGTTTATTCTGCCGCTCTCCTGAATTCTCTCCTGCCTGTTTCTTATGCTAGTTCGACTGCTTCCCCTGTTCCCCAATAGTCTATACTTTTGATGACAGGTCAACTTCCCATATTTCCTTGTCAGTCACTTGGCTGTTTCTGGGCTAACTGACTTGTATGTATTGGGTACTTTCTCTTGTTTGTATTTACAATGTGTTTTTTGGCCATCTCTCTAATCTCTTGTATTACAGATCTGTGCATACCTGCAGCTCAGCTTCAGTAACCTGGAGGATTCTGGGAGCAACATCACCTTTCAGATGCAGATTAGGAGGTGAATTTTAAGCCCATATACACGCAGAGCAAACCAGATGGACATTGAAATACAATGGAGTAATGGATGTAATATTTCAGATATAATTCATCATTTCATACTTTTTTTAAAGAGACAGTCAACACCAGAATTTTTGTTGTTTAAAAAGAAAGATAATCCCTTTATTTCCCATTCCCCAGGTTTGCATAACCAACACTGTTATAGAAATACACTTTTTACCTCTGTGATTACCTTGTATCTAAGCCTCTGCAAACTGCCTCCTTGTTTCAGTTGTTTTGACAGACTTGCATTTTAGCCAATCAGTGCTCACTCCAGGGTAACTTCACGTGCATGAGCTCGATGTTATCTATATGAAACACATGAACTAATGCCCTCTAGTGGTCAAAATGCATTCAGATTAGAGGCAGTCTTCAAGGTCTAAGAAATCAGCATATGAACCTCCTAGGTTTAGCTTTCAAGTAAGAATACCAAGAGAAGAAAGCAAAATTGGTGATAAAAGTAAATTGGAAAGTTGTTTAAAATTGCATTCCCTATTTAAATCATGAAAGGTTTTTTTGGACTTGACTGTCCCTTTAAATTTTACATACTTTTACCGTATTGTAACAAGTTACGTAGACACGTTGATTCTTGGTGACCTATTTAATGACAAGCACAGATAAATGTGCCAAGGCATATAAATGTCACATCAAAAAAGCATATACTGTATAGAGAATACATATTATATAAAAGGTAAAGACCAAAAGATGGTACTAGTTATAGCATAATGATGTATAAAATTACCTCAGGGAGATTAAGATTTACCGAGCTATAGGACCCATTTACTTTGATTCATATAGGGTCCTATGGTTTCAGAATCAAATCTTTGTTCTTTGCAGCCGTAACAGTCTGAATTCAAGCAGCTCAGTGATTTATGTACAGTTGGCTGTAGCAGTGAAGGCATCACTGGACCTCCGTGGGTGAGTGACCACACCACTATGTCCTTGGACTTGTAGAAAATTGACTGGTGAATGCTCAGTGTGAGTCAGTTGTTAGGTCTGAGAGCAAAATATGATGCAGATCCATCCTTCTAATTCCCAGGAGCTCCCAGCCAGCTGAAGTTGTTCTTCCAATACCCAACTGGGAACCAAAGGATGATACAAAAAAACCTCAGGATTATGGGAAGGAAGTGACACATGTGTATGAGGTACTGAATGCTTTTTATTATGATACGCCTAGATTTGGAGTTTTGCGTTAGCCGTCAAAACCAGCGTTAGAGGCTCCTAACGCTGGTTTTTACCGCCCGCTGGTATTTGGAGTCAGTCAGGAAAGGGTCTAACGCTCACTTTCCAGCCGCGACTTTTCCATACCGCAGATCCCCCTACGCCATTTGCGTATCCTATCTTTTCAATGGGATCTTTCTAACGCCGGTATTTAGAGTCTTGGCTGAAGTGAGCGTTAGAAATCTAACGACAAAACTCCAGCTGCAGAAAAAAGTCAGGAGTTAAGAGCTTTATGGGCTAATGCCGGTTCATAAAGTTCTTAACTACTGTGCTCTACAGTACACTAACACCCATAAACTACCTATGTACCCCTAATCTGCCGACCACACACCGCCACCACCTACGTTATACTTATGTACCCCTAATCTGCTGCCCATAACACCGCCGACCCCTATATTATATTTATTAACCCCTAATCTGCCCCCCCCAACGTCGCTGCTACCTTACCTACAATTATTAACCCCTAATCTGCCAACCGGACCTCACCGCTACTATAATAAAGTTATAAACCCCTAATCCGCCTCACTGCCGCCTCAATAACCCTATAATAAATAGTATTAACCCCTAATCTGTCCTCCCTAACATCGCCGACACCTAACTTCAAGTATTAACCCCTAATCTGCCGACCGGACCTCGCCGCTACTCTAATAAATGTATTAACCCCTAAAGCTAACTCTAACCCTAACACCCCCCTAAATTAAATATAATTTAAATCTAATGAAATAAATTAACTCTTATTAAATAAATTATTCCTATTTAAAGCTAAATACTTACCTGTAAAATAAATCCTAATATAGCTACAATATAACGAATAATTATATTGTAACTATTTTAGGATTTATATTTATTTTACAGGCAACTTTGTATTTATTTTAACCAGGTACAATAGCTATTAAATAGTTATTAACTATTTAATAGCTACCTAGTTAAAATAATTACAAAATTACCTGTAAAATAAATCCTAACCTAAGTTACAATTAAACCTAACACTACACTATCAATAAATAAATTCAATACAATACCTACAATTAAATACAATTAAATAAACTAACTAAAGTACAAAAAATAAAAAAGAACTAAGTTACAAAAAATAAAAAAAATATTTACAGACATTAGAAAAATATTATAACAATTTTAAGCTAATTACACCTACTCTAAGCTCCCTAATAAAATAACAAAGACCCCCAAAATAAAAAAATGCCCTACCCTATTCTAAATTAAAAAAGTTCAAAGCTCTTTTACCTTACCAGCCCTTAAAAGGGCCTTTAGCGGGGCATGCCCCAAAGAAAACTGCTCTTTTGCCTGTAAAAAAAAAATACAACCCCCCCCCAACATTAAAACCCACCACCCACATACCCCTAATATAACCCAAACCCCCCTTAAATAAACTTAACACTAAGCCCCTGAAGATCTCCCTACCTTGTATTCACCACACCGGGTTCACCGATCCGTCCTTGCT
Organism: Bombina bombina; assembly: GCF_027579735.1. Taxonomy (NCBI): domain Eukaryota; kingdom Metazoa; phylum Chordata; class Amphibia; order Anura; family Bombinatoridae; genus Bombina; species Bombina bombina. The sequence continues at coordinate 1,191,324,078 of NC_069499.1, forward strand.
CCAACGTCTTCATCCAAGCCCAAGCGGGGGCTGAAGATGTCCATGATCCGGCTGAAGTCTTCATCCAAGTGGGAGCTGAAGAGGTCCATGATCCGGCTGAAGTCTTCATCCAAGTGGGAGCTGAAGAGGTCCATGATCCGGCTGAAGTCTTCTATCAAGCGGCATCTTCAATCTTCTTTCTTCCAGATCCATGTTCATCCTGCCGACGCCGAACATCCATCTTCACCGACGACTTCCCGACGAATGACGGTTCCTTTAAGGGACGTCATCCAAGATGGCGTCCCTCGAATTCCGATTGGCTGATAGGATTCTATCAGCCAATCGGAATTAAGGTAGGAAAATTCTGATTGGCTGATGGAATCAGCCAATCAGATTGAGCTCGCATTCTATTGGCTGTTCCGATCAGCCAATAGAATGCGAGCTCAATCTGATTGGCTGATTGGATCAGCCAATCGGATTGAACTTGAATCTGTTTGGCTGATTCCATCATCCAATCAGAATTTTCCTACCTTAATTCCGATTGGCTGATAGAATCCTATCAGCCAATCGGAATTCGAGGGACGCCATCTTGGATGACGTCCCTTAAAGGAACCGTCATTCGTCGGGAAGTCGTCGGTGAAGATGGATGTTCCGCGTCGGCGGGATGAACATGGATCCGGAAGAAAGAAGATTGAAGATGCCGCTTGATAGAAGACTTCAGCCGGATCATGGACCTCTTCAGCTCCCGCTTGGATGAAGACTTCAGCCGGATCATGGACCTCTTCAGCTCCCGCTTGGATGAAGACTTCAGCCGGATCATGGACATCTTCAGCCCCCGCTTGGATGAAGACGTCGGAGCAAGGACGGATCGGTGAACCCGGTGTGGTGAATACAAGGTAGGGAGATCTTCAGGGGCTTAGTGTTAGGTTTATTTAAGGGGGGTTTGGGTTAGATTAGGGGTATGTGGGTGGTGGGTTGTAATGTTGGGGGGGGTATTGTATGTTTTCTTTTTACAGGCAAAAGAGCTGAATTCTTTGGGGCATGCCCCGCAAAAAGCCCTTTTAAGGGCTGGTAAGGTAAAAGAGCTTTGAACTTTTTTTATTTTAGAATAGGGTAGGGCATTTTTTTATTTTGGGGGTCTTTGTCATTTTATTAGGGGGCTTAGAGTAGGTGTAATTGGCTTAAAATTGTTATAATATTTTTCTAATGTCTGTAAATATTTTTTTATTTTTTGTAACAGTTCTTTTTTATTTTGTGTACTTTAGTTAGTTTATTTAATTGCATTTATTTGTAGGTATTGTATTGAATTTATTTATTGATAGTGTAGTGTTAGGTTTAATTGTAGATAATTGTAGGTATTTTATTTAATTAATTTATTGATAGTGTAGTGTTAGGTTTAATTGTAACTTAGGTTAGGATTTATTTTACAGGTAATTTTGTAATTATTTTAACTAGGTAGCTATTAAATAGTTATTAACTATTTAATAGCTATTGTACCTGGTTAAAATAAATACAAAGTTGCCTGTAAAATAAATATAAATCCTAAAATAGCTACAATATAATTATTCGTTATATTGTAGCTATATTAGGGTTTATTTTACAGGTAAGTATTTAGCTTTAAATAGGAATAATTTATTTAATAAGAGTTAATTTATTTCGTTAGATTTAAATTATATTTAACTTAGGGGGGTGTTAGTGTTAGGGTTAGACTTAGCTTTAGGGGTTAATACATTTATTAGAGTAGCGGCGAGGTCCGGTCGGCAGATTAGGGGTTAATAATTGAAGTTAGGTGTCGGAGATGTTAGGGAGGGCAGATTAGGGGTTAATACTATTTCTTATAGGGTTATTGAGGCGGGAGTGAGGCGGATTAGGGGTTAATAACTTTATTATAGTAGTGGTGAGGTCCGGTCGGCAGATTAGGGGTTAATTATTGTAGGTAGCTTGCGGCGACGTTGTGGGGGGCAGATTAGGGGTTAATAAATATAATATAGGGGTCGGCGGTGTTAGGGGCAGCAGGTTAGGGGTACATAGCTATAACGTAGGTTGCGGCGGTGTACGGAGCGGCAGATTAGGGGTTAAAAAAAATATGCAGGTGTCAGCGATAGCGGGGGCAGCAGATTAGGGGTTAATAAGTGTAAGGTTAGGGGTGTTTAGACTCGGGGTACATGTTAGGGTGTTAGGTGCAGACATAGGAAGAGTTTCCCCATAGGAAACAATGGGGCCGCGTTAGGAGCTGAACGCAGGTTTTTCAGCTCAAACTGTCCCATTGTTTCCTATGGGGGAATCGTGCACAAGCACGTTTTTGAAGCTGGCCGCGTCCATAAGCACCGCAGTGGCGGTAAATTATGCTCTACGCTTCTTTTTTGGAGCCTAACGCAGCCCTTCTGTGAACTCTAAATACCAGCAGTATTTAAAAGGTGCGGCCAAAAAAAAGCATGCGTAGCTAACGCACCCCTTTGGCCGCAAAACTCCAAATCTAGGCCATAGAGAATTATTTACATAATTCAGAAGTTATAATTTATCTAATGTGTTCTCTGAGATGAAAATCAGATTTAGAGAGACAGTAGACTCAATGTCCTATCATGCATGTGAAACAGCAGCAATTAAACACATTAAAAAAAAAATATGCACTAGGTTTAGTAACATACACACTGGAATTGGAACCTCATTGCTCCTGCGTGGCCTTGCAGGATTTGGTATGCAGATCTGGTGGACATGTCATCTTCCACCTTGGAGACTTCCGTTGAGGAAGGACCTTTTCATCAAGGGCCCTCCCTTCACCCATATCTAGTTTCTCTGAAGATGACTCCTTGGAGATTGACCGCTTATTCCTTTCCAAGCGGAGGTTTTCTGATTCGGTCATAGAGACCATGATCCAGGCTCGTATACCTGTGACTAGAAGGATTTACCATAAGATATGGCGTAAATATTTTATTGGTGTGAATCCAAGGTCTACTCATGGAGTAGAGTTAGGATTCCCAGAATGTTGTCCTTTCTCCAAGAATGATTGGAGAAGGGTTTATTGGCAAGTTCCCTAAAGGGTCAGATCTCTGCCTTATCCATTTTGTTACACAAATGTCTGGTGGTTGTTCCAGGCGTTCAATCCTTTTGTCAGGCTTTGGTTAGAATCAGGCCTGTGCTTAATCCAATTACTCCTCCATGGAGTCTGAATTTAGTTCTCAGAGTTCTTCAAGAGGTTCTGTTTGAGCCTATGCATTCCTTAGATATTAAGTTGTTATCTTGGAAAGTTTTATTTCTTGTTGCTATTTCTTCAACTCGAAGAGTGTCTGAACTTTCGGCATTACAATACAATTCTCCTTACCTTATTTTTCATTCAGATAAGGTAGTTTTGCGTACTAACCTAGGGTTCCTTCCTAAGGTTGTTTCAAGCAGGAACATTAATCAAGAGATTGTTGTTCTTTCCCTGTCTCCTAATTCGTCTTCTCAAAAGGAACGTCTTTTGCACAATTTGGACGTGGTCCGCGCTTTGAAATTTTATTTACAAGCGACTAAGGACTTTCATCAGTCGTCTTCTTTGTTTGTCGTTTTTTTCTGAAAAGCATAAGGGTCAGAAATCTACGGCTACCTATTTCTTTTTGACTGAAGAGTATCATCCGTTTTGCATATGAGACTGCTGGACAGCAGCCCCTTGAAAGAGTTACGGCCCATTCCACTAGGACTGTTGCTTCCTCATGGGAATTCAAAAATGAAGCTTCTGGGGAACAGATTTGCAAGGCTGCAATTTGGTCCTCCCTTCACACTTTTTCTAAATTTTACAAATTCGATACTTTTGTCTCGGCTGAGGCTGTTTTTGGGAGAAAGGTTCTTCAAGCAGTGGTGCCTTTCGTTTAGGTTACCTGTCTTGTCCCTCCCTTATCATCCGTGTACTCTAGCTTTGATATTGTATCCCACAAGTAAGGATGAAATCCGTGGACTCATCGTGTCTTTAAAAAGAAAAGAAAATGTATGCTTACCTGATAAATTTATTTCTTTTTAGACACGATGAGTCCACGGCCCGCTTATTTCCCCATAGAAGTCAAAGGAGCAAAAAAAGTGTGTGTGGGGGGGGGGATTAACGCCCTACTCGCGTGCAAACCAGATTGCATATTCTCAAGTGCGCTAACCCAACATGAAAATATGAACATTTCACATTCCAATGTTCGTCACATAGAAGGATATTTCTATTTATTCATAAATATAAAAAGTCAGATATGGGATCCAGCACACACCTCCTCACCAAGCAGCAGCCAGGGTGCACGTCAAATACATTAAATACATAGAAGTTTCAAAGGACAAGCACTCGCCGTTATATTAGAAAAATAATAATTTAATAGTTAACGTTTTCGGGGTCTCCCCCGTCCTCAGACCATAATAGATTAAAAACAACCTTACCTCTATCCCTTTAGTAGTGCTCCCACCACCGCAAATGAAAGTGAAAAACTGTCAGCGTCGTCCTGAAGCAACTGCGCATGCGCAGGGGGGCGGACGGCATCACAATAAGATCAAAAGACCTGAAAAAGTAAAACCATTGTGAAATACGTCACCGTGCCTACACCAACCCCATAGCATAGCGTAACAGATACTAACAGCACATACTATAAAGAGCATATAATTGTCAATAGGAATTCACACAGATTAGCTAGAGGGTATATGTTTTGCAATGTATATGCAATAGTGATTAGAAATACTCCTAAATTTCATATATTAAGAAAATAATAATATTAACTCACAAAATCACACAAACATTTCATATCATCCTAATGCAAAACATATAAATACTAATCTTACCCTAACATTACCCTTAGGGGACAATCACCTCAATATCATAGGTACCAATGAACGTTATTAAAGATAAAGCCAATTCTTTCACATCTGAACTCAATATTGAACTAAACTATATCTTAGGGGGATTGCCCAATAGCTATTTATATTTCTACCATCATCCGGATGCCACAAAGCATAAAGAACTATGCGTAAAGGACCAGGAGTAAATCACAAATTATTATTTTCTTAATATATGAAATTTAGGAGTATTTCTAATCACTATTGCATATACATTGCAAAACATATACCCTCTAGCTAATCTGTGTGAATTCCTATTGACAATTATATGCTCTATATAGTATGTGCTGTTAGTATCTGTTACGCTATGCTATGGGGTTGGTGTAGGCATGGTGACGTATTTCACAATGCTTTTGCTTTTTCAGGTCTTTTGATCTTATTGTGATGCTGTCCGCCCCCTGCGCATGCGCAGTTGCTTCAGGAGGACGCTGACGGTTTTTCACTTTCATTTGTGGTGGTTGGAGCACTACTAAAGGGATAGAGGTAAGGTTGTTTTTAATCTGTTATGGTCTGAGGACGGGGGAGACCCCGAAAACGTTCACTATTAAATGATTTATTGCTAATATAACGGCGAGTGCTTGTCCTTTGAAAATTTTATGCATTCATAAATATATATAAATATATATTTATAAATATATATATATATATATATATACTGTATATATACATTTGATGGTATTTTGGTACTATATATATCTATACATATATATTATATATACAGTATCTCACAAAAGTGAGTACACCCCTCACATTTTTGTAAATATTTTTAAAGTAGTGAGTTTACAGCCTGTATAACAGTGTAAATTTGCTGTCCCCTCAAAATAACTCAACACACAGCCATTAATGTCTAAACCGTTGGCAACGAAAGTGAGTACACCCCTAAGTAGAAATGTCCAAATTGGGCCCAATTAGCAATTTTCTCTCCCCAGTGTCATGTGACTCGTTAGTGTTAGTAGGTCTCAGGTGTGAATGGGGATCAGGTGTGTTAAATTTGGTGTTATCGCTCTAACACTCTCTTATACTGGTCACTGAAAGTTCAACATGGCACCTCATGGCACAGAACTCTCTGAGGATCTGAGAAAAATAATTGTTGCTCTACATAAAGGTGGCCTAGGCTATAAGAAGATTGCTAAGACCCTGAAACTGAGCTGTTGGTGGATAAGACCATACAGCAGTTTCACAGGACAGGTTCCACTCAGAACAGGCCTCGCAATGGTCGACCAAAGATGCTCAGCGTCATATCCGGAGGTTCTCTTTGGGAAACAGACATATGAGTGCTTCCAGCATTGCTGCAGAGGTTGAAGGGGTGGGGGGTCAGCCTGTCAGTGCTCAGACCATACGCCGCACACTGCATCAAATTGGTCTGCATGTCTGTCGTCCCCAAAGGAAGCCTCTTCTAAAGAGGATACACAAGAAAGCCAGCAAACAGTTTGCTGAAGACATATAGACTAAGGACATGGATTACCGGAACCATGTTCTGTGGTCCGATGAGACCAAGGTAATTTATTTGGATCAGATGGTGTCAAGCGCGTGTGGCGGCAACCAGGTGAGGAGTACAAAGACAAGTGTGTCTTGCCTACAGTCAAGCATGGTGGTGGGAGTGTCATGGTCTGGGCCTGCATGAGTGCTGCCGGCACTGGGGAGCTACAGTTCATTGAGAGAACCATGAATGCCAACATGTACTGTGACATACTGAAGCAGAGCATGATCCCCTCCCTTCGGGACTGGGCCACAGGGCAGTATTCCAACATAATGAGCCCAAACACACCTCCAAGACAACCACTGTCTTGCTAAAGAAGCTGAGGGTAAAGGTGATGGACTGGCCAAGCATGTTTCTAGACCTAAACTGTATTAAGCATCTGTGGGGCATCCTCAAATGGAATTTGGGGGAGCACAAGGTCTCTAACATTCACCAGCTCTGTGTTGTCATCATGGAGGAGTGGAAGAGGACTCCAGTGGCAACCTGTGAAGCTCTGGTGAACTATATGCCCAAGAGGGATAAGGCAGTGCTGGAAAATAATGGTGGCCACACAAAATGTTGACACTTTGGGCCCAATTTGGACATTTCCACTTAGGGGTGTACTTACTTTTGTTGCCAACAGTTTAGACATAATGGCTGTGTGTTGAATTATTTTGAGGGGACAGCAAATTTACATTGTTATACAGGCTGTACACTCACTATTTTACATTGTAGCAAAGTGTAATTTCTTCAGTGTTGTCACATGTAAAGATATAAGAAAGGGGTGGTGGCCATTTTACTGGTCGCACTGAGCTTCAGCTCCTTAAGCTCTCTCCAAAACTCACTAATTTTGTGAAGCTGAACTGGATATCTACCATTCAAACTAGCGGAGAAGCTTGTCTGTTGACAACACAATTCGAAATATAGGGTTTTGAATCTCGACGTGGCTTAATTGCCCTCAGTATCGGGCTATTCATTCTGAGGCCTTCCCCTATCACTGAAGCCTCAACACCGTCCCCACAACTCGCTGTGCCCTGAGCGCGCAGTTCTTTTCCTGAATCCAAAACTGTCCCTATTGCTAAGAGGATTGTACACCTTCAGCAAATAGAAGTTAAAGTTAAAACACACCTACGCTGTCCCCTATACACTGATTGAAAATGGAGGCTACCTTCATCTAGCAGTTGCAAGTGATACTGCAGCGACTAGAGGAAAGAATGGCGGCGATATTTTACCCTGCTCTGCACAAACTTGATAGGGTAAGGCCAGCCGGCTTACAAGAGACCGACCCATTGGACCCTGACCCGAAAGACACAGATACTACTAGAGGTGACTACCTCACGGCTGAGAGAAAGGCTGTGTCTCTGGAAGTTGACGGCGGGGATAGTCAATACCTAGAGATAGGGGATGCTCCTAAGCAGCTTAGCCCCAACAGCCTGATTAGCTTAATGAGTGAAGAGACTGGGCCGAATGCTGCCGCGACCCAGCTCCAGACCAACAAACCAACTATCGGAGAGCACAGAAGCAGCGCAAGCTCTGGGGAAAGTTCTCTGGCGATGAGAGACCCACGGCTGCACTGCTGGCATGGAGCGATCTTTTCCTGCAGCAAGCTCCAAACACGTACAGCCAGTAATCCCTGAGATCGCAGCTGCTCTCTCTGTTATACCAAATACAGGTGAATGGTTGCATTCACTCACCACCCATGGCTCAGTACCCGCACTGAATAGGAGAGACTCTGCAAACTTCTGGGCCCCTCGACAACCCTCATCTATCTGTGAGTGCATGGAGATGTGGTGTAAACACCGGGACTTATACGATCTTCCTTCATTGGCCCAACGGCCCTACCTCAAGCCCGAGACTGCTGAACTGGCCCCCGATGCCACCTCGCTCCTAATTAAGCCCCCCCTCCCCCATTTGACCAGGTCCTAAACTATCTGAAAAAACGGTTGTGACGACTATACTATGAATTTGACCCACTGGGAAGACCTGCTGACCGCTGGAGGGACTCTGCCTTTATTTGGATTCCGCAAGTCCGGAATGGGTTAGCACTTGCTGCAGCTCCGCTACACAACTGACTTTGCCTGGGGTATTGTCTCTTTTTCATTTTTTTTTCTGCTGGACCTCTAGGTGAGGACTCTTGATCTGATTTCTGATGGTCCGAAAAGAAAATATTTACAAAAATATGAGGGGTTTACTCACTTTTGTGGGATGCTGTGTGTATATATATATATATATATATATATATATATATATATAATATATATGATATAAAAAGTCTATACAACCCTGTTAAAATGTCAGGTTTCTGTGATGTAAAAAAATAAAACAAAGATAAATCATTTCAGAACTTTTTCCACCTTTAATGTGACCTATAAACTGTACAACTCAATTGAAAAACAAACTGAAATCTTTTAGGTAGAGGGAAGAAAAAATATAAACTAATACTTTGTTGAAGCACCTTTTGATTTTATTACAGCACTCAGTCTTTTTTGGGTATGAGTCTATCAGCATGGCACATTTGAGTTGGTTAGATTCCAGAAAATATTTGTCTCATAGCCTGTCATGCCTGTCAAGTGTAAGGCTTGTATAGCAGCTTCTATGTGGTTAACTTCCAGTGGGAAAATACCAATACAGCAAAGTCCCATAAACACAGTTCTGTGCACACACACCAGCTAGGGTATGTCCGATCCAAACCCCTCATTCAGGGTGTACCACGGATGTCCGGAAACTCCTCCTACTGGTTGTTTGTTTGCTGAAAGATCCACATATAGCAGATAATAGGTTTATCTTGCAAAAAAAGGTTAGCTTCATAGTAAAGTATCCAAAAGCCACATTGTTGCAAATGGTATAACACACTGAGTGCCAACGTCACGTACGTTTCACCCCCACCATAGACTTGTGTGTCAGTGGCTTCAACAGGGCATAATTAATCTCCCAGAACCACCTCTTTTATAGCACCTGTATGTGCTCTGGTGATTCACACAGGAAGTCTCCTTAAGGTGGACTATACCATCTTAAAGATTTTAAACATGTAAACAGACTGCCCATCTTCCTATGCAGTTAGTAACAATATTATAACATAATTCCTAGTTAATAATATACATTTATATACGTCACTACTGCTACAGTGTTGCATATTCAGTGCTGGTCTGTCAATATGGCGCTCAATCTCACATATTTTATACAATTGAGAAAACAGAGAAACTCAGATAGAAAGGGAAATTTTTAAACAGAATTTACAAAAAACAGGCATATTCCAATTTATCATTTAGGCCAAGTGGAAATCTAGTCTTCAGTCTAAAAATCCACTTGGCTTCCTTTTGAAGTAAAACTTTATTATTGTCACCTCCTCTCCCGGAGGAGATGCCATTATCTATAACCACAAACCTCAGAGACTGTGCATCACTATTGTGTGCACAAGCAAAATGCCTTGCTACATTAGTGTGTCTCAGTTTAGTGATATAATCTCTATGCTCTTGTACCCGGTCCTTTATGGCTCTTTTTGTTTTTCCAACATAAAAAACTGGGCACGAGCATCGCAGGAGGTATATAACCCCCACAGAGTCGCAATTGAAAAAGAACCTAATGTCATATATTTTTGATCCATCAACTGAAAACTTCTTTGTACTTTCCATGTGTATGCAGTGCACACAGGGACCACACGGAAAGCTATCTTTTATTCCTTTATTCTTACGTAACCAATCAGAGTCTGAGTAACCTCTTTTAAACTGGCTCCTAACAAGTTTATCTTTCAGACTTGGAGCCTTTCTAGCCACCATTGCGGGGTCAGTCCCCACAACTTCTCCAATTTTCTCATCCATTGTGAGAAGGTGCCAATTCTTTTTCATAATTGACCTGACCTCCTCCCACTGGTTATTAAACGTGGAAATGAATCTAATCTGGTTCTGGTTCTCTTTCTCTCTTTTTATACAAAATATCATCTCTTGACGTACTTCTTGCCTTACAAAGGGCCTTTTTCACACACTTTTTCGAATACCCCCTTTTCAGAAAATGCTCCTTCATTTGTAATGCATGACAGTCAAACTTAGAGAGAGAGGAGCAATTCCTTCTTAGACGCAGGAATTGGTCATACGGAATACCCCTCTTAAGGTGCTCCGGATGGCCACTTACAGCGTGTAAAACACTATTAGTCGCGTTTTCTTTTCTATAGTTCTCTGTAATAATATACTGCCCCTCCTTCTTAATTTGTAGATCAAGAAAAGAGAGTCCTATATTACTGGTTTCAAAGGTTAAAAAAATATTTCTGTTATTCTGATTCAAAATGGTAACAAATTCTTTAAATTCATTGATTGTGCCATCCCACAGGATAAGCACATCATCCACATATCATATCAACATCTGGATATGCTCATCAGCAATGTCACTGTAGTTCTCAAAGACCTCACCGAGCTCCCAAGCCCCCAGATGTAAACAGGCATATGTCGGGGCGCAAACCGCCCCCATCACTGTGCCCCTTAGTTGACGATACACTTTGCCATCAAACATGAAGACATTATTTTCTAGAATGAATCTCAGTAGTGATACTTCAAATTCAGTGTGTTCTTTATACTCTGGACCCCTAGTGTTAAGAAAACTTTTGATGGCTTTCAAACTTTCTTCGTGGGGAATAGAAGAGTATAGACCCTCCACATCCAGTGATGCCAAAATCGTGACTTCACTCACGCAAATGCCATCGTCTTCTCAGAAGATCCGATGTGTCCTTAACATAAGAGGGAAGTGTCCCTAAAAAAGGGCATAATAATAATAATATACCCTAGTCACAGGGAGGGGGCGCTAATAAGAGAGCAAATACACTAAATATGTGAAAAGTAATATAAATCCTAATTATTATATAAATACCACAATTAAATATATATATGATATAAATATAGAATATATGCATAGAATATCCTAAAGGTAACAATAAGATGTTGATATGAATATATTGTCACTTTTGACAATGTGATATACAGAAAGTCCTCTTTAATTCCAAAGGAGCAGATGCTGGCTGCCTCCTCCTCACCGACTGGTCCGGGTTAACTATGAAGAATAAGGAAGAACAGAGGGGCGCCTCGTGTGTAGTATAATCAGATGTATATGGATACAGTAAACAATCAAGCCAAATGGGTACTCACGTATTCCAGAAGCATACATATGTGCTAGTAGGTGCAGGCTGTATATTTAGACAGGTGTAACAGCTCACCCACAGTAGGATTTTTTCATTTGTGCTGCAGTGCTGGGATAAAGCAGAACACAAAGACAGGCACTACATGTGCAGATCATTCAGAGTACAATTGTATTAGCTTTAATAGATTCCCAAATGGGTACTCACATTTAGGCTGAGCACACTAATGTGCTGGTAGGAGCAGGCTGGCAGATTAGGGAGAGGTGTGTCAGCTCACCCCATGTGCAGATTTCCAAAGTAAGCTGTATTTCAGGAGCATACAGATTTAAATGGTTTGTCTCCTATATATTGATCAGGGTGGCAGGCAGGTAAGATGTATCCACTCAAAAGGTTTTCTTTCATGTAATTAGCAAGAGTCCATGAGCTAGTGACGTATGGGATATACATTCCTACCAGGAGGGGCAAAGTTTCCCAAACCTCAAAATGCCTATAAATACACCCCTCACCACACCCACAAATCAGTTTTACAAATTTTGCCTCCTGTGGAGGTGGTGAAGTAAGTTTGTGCTAGATTCTACGTTGATATGCGCTCTGCAACAGGTTGGAGCCGGTTTTCCTCTCAGCGTGCAGTGAATGTCAGAGGGATGTGAAGAGAGTATTGCCTATTTGAATTCAATGATCTCCTTCTATGGGGTCTATTTCATAGGTTCTCTGTTATCGGTCGTAGAGATTCATCTCTTACCTCCCTTTTCAGATCGACGATATACTCTTATATATACCATTACCTCTACTGATTCTCGTTTCAGTACTGGTTTGGCTTTCTACTACATGTAGATGAGTGTCCTGGGGTAAGTAAGTCTTATTTTCTGTGACACTCTAAGCTATGGTTGGGCACTTTTTTTATAAAGTTCTAAATATATGTGTTTAAACATTTATTTGCCTTGATTCAGGATGTTCAACGTTCCTTATTTCAGACAGTCAGTTTCATATTTGGGATAATGCATATGAATGCATATGAATAAATCATTTTTTTCTTACCTTAAAATTTGACTTTTTTTTGTGGGCTGTTAGGCTCGCGGGGGCTGAAAATGCTTCATTTTATTGCGTCATTCTTGGCGCAAAAATTTTCTTGTCATTTCCGGTCTCATACGTGTCGCCGGAAGTTGCGTCATTTTTTTTGACGTTTTTTGCGCCAAAAAATGTCAGCGTTACCGGATGTGGCGCCATTTTTGGCGCCAAATAATGTGGGTGGCTTTTTTGGCGCTAAAAAATTTGAGCGTCATTGTTGTCTCCACAATATTTAAGTCTCATTATTTATTGCTTCTGGTTGCTAGAAGCTTGTTTATTGTCATTTTTTTCCCATTCCTGAAACTGTCATTTAAGGAATTTGATAATTTTTGCTTTATATGTTGTTTTTTCTATTACATATTGCAAGATGTCTCAGATTGACCCTGAATCAGAAGCCACTTCTGGAAAAACGCTTAACTGAGTTTCAGTTCTACCAAAGCTAAGTTCATTTATTTTAAATGTTATAAATGTTTATCTTTAGCTATGGTTTGTAATAAGTTATTATGATATACTTTTACATGCAGAATCCATTAGTATTTATGCTTTATATATTTCCATTCTTACATCTTATGTACAAGAAATATTTAGAAGACTTATAAGAAATATTTTTCTGATTCTATGTTAAAGGCTTTGTCTGACTTCGTGCCTTCTAATAAAATTTTTAGGTCTTTTTTACTTCTTTTTTAATTATTGAAGTTTCAAATGACCAACAACATACTGATTTATCCTTCTCTGATGATGTTTTTTCTCTTTCAGAAATTTTCTTCATCAGATATTGACACTAACAAATCTACTTTTTTATTATTTTTCTATTATTAAAGTACATTTGTTCTTTGTTGAAAAGGTGTTGATTATTTTGGATATTAAGGTAACTAGTTCTTTAAGACTAGCTGACACTATTTCTGCCTATTTATTTCTTCTGTGTTTTCAGAGGTTTTCTTTCCAATTCCCCATTCTAGGGAATGGAATAGGCTGAGAATTTTCTTTTATTCCTTTTTCGAAGGTTTTTAAACTATATTCTTTGCCAGCAGTTAAATTCAATTTGGAGGGTTCTCCAATTTATTGGAGCTATCTCTACTTCTACTAATTATGCTATTGTTTCTATAGCAAAATAGTATTTATTTTCCTTTAGATAGTTATATCTTATTTATGGAAAATTATTTAGTTTCAGGTACTTTTCTTGGTCCTGTGATTTATTTGGATATTGCAATTGCTTCATTTTTTCTATTTACTTTAAGATCAAGTATCAGATTATGATTTATTTTAGCATTGTTAAGGGACAACATTTACTAGACTAGGTGCTGTTGCATTTGTCTTGTTGTTTTGCATTTATTGATTATGCAAGTCCACTGTATTGACTGGTCCTTTAAACTGGACTATCATGCTAATAATTTCATTTGTGTCTTCATTTTATTGAATATTTTCGCAAATGAGGGTTAATCTATGTCTTTAGCTATTTTAGCTAGAAGAATTTTGTGATTTTTAAAAAAATAAATAAATAAATCCATATTTCTTTTGTTCTAAGATAATCAATTATTTGTTTTATAATTGGATTCAATTCTTAACTGTTACTCTGGGCTTCAAGATTGAGTTCTAAGACTAAAACTTTAAGCTTATACTAGTTTGGTTGTTCTTATTAAGGAACGAATTCCTGAGTTCTTTCCCAAGTAACATGTTTATAATTGGGGTTCGAAATCAGCTCCCTAATATTGCGATGTACGTGCCGTATTCCAGCTTGGCTGGTAAGGGGCAGATTAAGACTTCTTTGAAATTTATTTGGTTCTATTTTGTCCAAATTTCATTGATTTTATTCCAGTAAGGCTAACACTTTCTTTAAGTGTGTTTTTGTCCTATATATTTTGGGTACTGTTGAAGCATGGCTGGGCACCCATGGGGTTCAAGCGCTGCTCAGACCTGGAATCTTCTGGGGTATTTCTTCCAGTTCCTTTTTTAGGAACCGGGTTTGGAGTTTTATTCAAACTATTTTGCCTTTTTATGGTCATTGATAACATTATTTGTTTTCATTAGATACAATAAATGCATATTTTCATTTTTCTGTTTTCATTCAGATTATTTTCTGAAGATGCAGAATCTCATATGATTCACTTGCTCTTCAGGACATAGTTAGAGGATCTTTTTTTCGAAAGCTCTTGATTCCTCACACAAGGGTCACCTTTTTTAGGTTTCCATATAGTTTGTGTCACTGTCTTTGTCTCTATCAGACAAGGGATAATTCTATTGGGTTCCGTCTGTCGGTACCTTTAGTCTCTATTATTTCCTTCAGTTGCTATATATGCACAGAAGTTTTAGGTCTTATGGCCACAGCATTGGATTCAATTCCCTTTGCTCATTTTCACTAGAAAGAACCTTTCCAGTCTTTTATGAGTATTGTTTCTTCTAGAACATGGTTGGAGGATCAATTTACCAAAAAGTTTGTTGATTCCTCAGACAAGGGTAACCTTTTTAGGTTTCCTGATAGATTCAGTGTCCTTGACTCTGTCTCTGACAGACAAGAGACGTCTGAAATTGGTTTCAGCTTGTCGAAATCTTCAGTCTCAATCTTTCCCTTCGGTAGCCTTATGCATGGAAATTCTAGGTCTTATGACTGCTGCATTGGACGCGGTCCCCTTTGCTCGTTTTCAAATGCGACCTCTTCAGCTCTGTATGCTGAACCAGTGGTGCAGGGATTATACAAAGATATCTCAATTAATATCTTTAAAACCAATTGTACGACACTCTCTGACGTGGTGGACAGACCACCATCGTTTAGTTCAGGGGGCTTCTTTTTGTTCTTCCAACCTGGACTGTGATTTCAACAGATGCAAGTCTGACAGGTTGGGGAGCTGTTTGGGGGTCTCTGGCAGCACAAGGGGTTTGGGAATCTCAGGAGGTGAGATTACCAATCAATATTTTGGAACTCCGTGCAATTTTCAGAGCTCTTCAGTCATGGCCTCTTCTAAAGAGAGAGTCGTTCATTTGTTTTCAGACGGACAATGTCACAACTGTGGCATATGTCAATCATCAAGGAGGGACTCACAGTCCTCTGGCTATGAAAGAAGTATCTCGAATTCTGGTATGGGCGGAATCCAGCTCCTGTCTAATTTATGCGGTTTATATCCCAGGTATAGACAATTGGGAAGCGGATTATCTCAGTCGCCAAACGTTACATCCGGGTGAATGGTCTTTTCACCCAGAGGTATTTCTTCAGATTGTTCAAATGTGGGAACTTCCAGAAATAGATCTGATGGCTTCTCATCTAAACAAGAAGCTTCCCAGGTATCTGTCCAGATCCAGGGATCCTCAGGCGGAGGCAGTGGATGCATTGTCACTTCCTTGGAAGTATCATCCTGCCTATATCTTTCTGCCTCTAGTTCTTCTTTCAAGAGTAATTTCCAAGATTCTAAAAGAGTGCTCGTTTGTTCTGCTGGTGGCTCCAGCATGGCCTCACAGGTTTTTGGTATGCGGATCTTGTCCGGATGGCCACTTGCCAACCGTGGACTCTTCCGTTAAGACCAGACCTTCTATCACAAGGTCCTTTTTTCCATCAGGATCTCAAATCCTTAAATTTGAAGGTATGGAGATTGAACGCTTGATTCTCAGTCATAGAGGTTTCTCTGACTCTCTGATTAATACTATGTTACAGGCTCGTAAATCTGTATCTAGGAAGATATATTATCGAGTCTGGAAGATTTAGATTTCTTGGTGTTTTTCTCATCATTTTTCTTGGCATTCTTTTAGAATTCCTAGAATTTTACAGTTTCTTCAGGATGGTTTGGATAAAGGTTTGTCTGCAAGTTCCTTGAAAGGACAAATCTCTGCTCTTTCTGTTCTTTTTCACAGAAAGATTGCTAGTCTTCCTGATATTCATTGTTTTGTACAAGCTTTGGTTCATATAAAACCTGTTATTAAGTCAATTTCTCCTCCTTGGAGTTTGAATTTGGTTCTGGGGGCTCTTCAAGCTCCTCCGTTTGAACCTATGCATTCGCTGGACATTAAATTACTTTCTTGAAAAGTTTTGTTTCTTTTGGCCATCTCTTCTGCTAGAAGAGTTTCTGATTTATCTGCTCTTTCTTGTGAGTCTCCTTTTCTGATTTTTCATCAGGATAAGGCGGTGTTGCGAACTTCTTTTAATTTTTACCTAAGGTTGTGAATTCTAACAACATTAGTAGAGAAATTGTGGTTCCTTCATTGTGTCCTAATCCTAAGAATTCTAAGGAAAGATCGTTGCATTCTTTGGATGTAGTTAGAGCTTTGAAATATTATGTTGAAGCTACTAAAATTTCCAAAAGACTTCTAGTCTATTTGTTATCTTTTCCGGTTCTAGGAAAGGTCAGAAGGCCTCTGCCATTTCTTTGGCGTCTTGGTTAAAGTCTTTGATTCATCATGCTTATGTCGAGTCGGGTAAAACTCCGCCTCAAAGGATTACAGCTCATTCTACTAGGTCAGTTTCTACTTCCTGGGCGTTTAGGAATGAAGCTTCGGTTGATCAGATTTGCAAAGCAGCAACTTGGTCTTCTTTGCATACTTTTACTAAATTCTACCATTTTGATGTGTTTTCTTCTTCTGAAGCAGTTTTTGGTAGAAAAGTACTTCAGGCAGCTGTTTCAGTTTGATTCTTCTGCTTATAATTTCATTTTTTTTCATTATAAGATTTAAACTTTATTTTGGGTGTGGATTATTTTCAGCGGAATTGGCTGTCTTTATTTTATCCCTGCCTCTCTAGTGACTCTTGCGTGGAAGATCCACATCTTGGGTATTCATTATCCCATACGTCACTAGCTCATGGACTCTTGCTAATTACATGAAAGAAAACATAATTTATGTAAGAACTTACCTGATAAATTCATTTCTTTCATATTAGCAAGAGTCCATGAGGCCCACCCTTTTTTGTGGTGGTTATGATTTTTTTGTATAAAGCACAATTATTCCAATTCCTTATTTTTTATGCTTTCGCACTTTTGTCTTATCACCCCACTTCTTGGCTATGCGTTAAACTGATTTGTGGGTGTGGTGAGGGGTGTATTTATAGGCATTTTGAGGTTTGGGAAACTTTGCCCCTCCTGGTAGGAATGTATATCCCATACGTCACTAGCTCATGGACTCTTGCTAATATGAAAGAAATTAATTTATCAGGTAAGTTCTTACATAAATTATGTTTTTTCATAAAAAAATGTGTTTATTAAAAACAAAGTTAAAAAAACAGCAGTGCCATAAAAGTGAATAAGGGGTATTCCAATGACCCCCTAAAACTGCAACGCGTTTCTCGGTTTAAAAACCGTTTCCTCAGGCATATGTTAACCTTACCACTGACCCTGCCTTGTATATCTGCTCCCTGACTAACATTCTCCTCCCTTTAGGGGGGCGTGTTCTCTAATTGATATGGGACACCTGTTAGCCCTGAATCTGTTTACCTGGTTAACTAACTTCAAACAAAATAAAAACAAACCTTAATTCATTTGCCAACCTACATTTTTTACATTCCTTTTTATATATTCTTTTTTATATATAAAAAAAAAGTATATTATCTCATTCCATACTTTTTAACAGACAATATATATATATTCTTATTGTATTGTGCAATTTGTATGAGAAGACAGCAACAAAAAACTTTTCTCCGTATGATATGGGTGTCATATTTCACATTTCAGATGGATTAAATCTACCACTTAATGTCAACAGACAATAAATTAGAGCTCTTTTTTCTATTAGTGTCAACCTATTGAATGAAGTTCACATTCACCACCACCCCCCCCCAAACAATAGTAGCAAAATAGACAAGGTTTCCTTATGTATATACTTACATCATAACTTTGTGTGTGTGACTCGTTTTTTCCCCCTTTTTTCCCCTAAAAACAAATATCTACATTGTTACCATCTCGAACCTTGTAGGTTCCAGCAGTGTGTCACTAACCAGATACTTGGATGCTCTGTATAACCAGCGTGATGCCCCTCCGTATTTTCTTTCAGTGGTTTGATTTCAGCTGAAATCTGATTGGCCCATATGCATTGATGCCAGAGTGGGGCGTATATACTCAAAAAATAATAATAATCAGAGCGGAGATGTGTGCGCACATACTAACGCCCCTACAGACAGCTGATAGCTGTCACCGGTATCTTGAGCATTTTCTTATTAAGTTTAAAGGTTTATCCTATTCGATTCAATTTGATTACGAGCTAAGTTCGTCTTGAATTCCTTTCTCAAATATTACAAAGTGTATATTTACTGTACACTAATTCAGCCTCATACGTAATACTGAAGTATTAACCCCTTATTATTTCTTAATCTAAATTCCATATTAGTGTGATCCTTAAAGGGACAGTAAACCTTAAAAATAATGTTATATAATTCTGCACATAGTGCAGAATTATATAACATTATTTAAGTGCTATAGTTCTAATAGCCTTTTTTCTCTTTAAATATGTAAAAATTACGGCGCTTTTACAGACCCGCTCTCTGCTGAGCGGGTCTGTAATATTTAGTCAGCGCATCGGGCCAGCTGTATAGTCACAGCCCGGCCCGACCGCGCCATAGCACTAAGTGCAGCTCGCTCCTGTCACAGGAGCGAGCTGCACTTAGTCTTATGGCGCGGTCGGGCCGGGCTGTGACTATACAGCTGGCCCGATGCGCTGACTAAATATTACAGACCCGCTCAGCAGAGAGCAGAGAGCGGGTCTGTAAAAGCGCCGTAATTTTTACATATTTAAAGAGAAAAAAGGCTATTAGAACTATAGCACTTAAATAATGTTATATAATTCTGCACTATGTGCAGAATTATATAACATTATTTTTAAGGTTTACTGTCCCTTTAATATAAATTCTAGTAAATTTTTATAGTACAAAGTGTGTCACCTAACTGGTCAAATATATATCGTCTAGCTAGTATTACAGTCATACTACAGCTGAAAGAAAATACGGAGGGGCATCATGCTGGTTATACAGAGCATCCAAGTATCACGGTTCGTTATGGTAACAATGTAGATATTTGTTTTTAGGGGAAAAAAGGGGGGGAAAAATGAACAAGTCACACACACAAAGTTATGATGTAAGTATATACATAAGGAAACCTTGTCTATTTCACTACTATTGTTTGGGGGGATGGTGAATGTGAACTTAATTCAATAGGTTGACACTAATTGGAAAAAGAGCTCTAATTTATTGTCTGTTGACATTAAGTGGTAGATTTTATCCATCTGAAATGTGAAATATGACACCCATATCATACAGAGAAAAGGTTTTTGTTGCTGTCTTCTCATACAAATTGCACAATACAATAAGAATATATATATTGTCTGTTAAAAAGTATGGAATGAGATAATATACTATAAATTCAAATTGGTCTGCTAAGACACAAGCATGTAAGGACATTGGTGTCTGCAACATTTCTTCTGTGTCAGTGGAGTAACCTCAGGTTTCAGCTGTATGGAAGGTATAAATAATGCTGTGAGATTTGTCCAGCTTTACTGAACATGCCAGGAGTGAATAATAATTTCCTTGGCTTAGCAGCTATTATGAAAAGTATTTATTTAACCCCAGAATGGAAACCTCACAGATTTAGATTAATACAAATATCAAATCATACAAAACAAAATATATATTGATTCCCTATTTTTTTTCTTTATGAAATGTTGTTATATCACTTTGTATGTTTTAGTTATATGTACACAAGGAATATTTAATGAAGAACATTTTTAATAGAAATAGAAGTTAAAAAGGCATTGCAGGTGGAGATTTACAGAGAGGGACTGTTTTTGGTACAGTGAAAGTAGGAGATTTATTTTAAGCAATTTCTTCTTTATGTCCATTTGATGCCCTGTCTCTAGATACACAATGCTGGGCCAAGTTCTGTTCAAGTTCTCCTGATTGTACAAAGCCCTACGATCTTCCAGGATGACTTTTTTCTCTACCCTCTGCGCCTAGAAGCAGACAATGATATGTTCTGTGGCAACGAATCAGGACTCAATCCATGGGAGGTGAACACTTGCTTGTGTCTCCTGATGTTACCATTTCTGTTTCTTTTCTGTGGCCATATGTTCCCATCTGGGGCGCTTTAGCTGATGATTTCTTCTACTATATGTATGCTATTTTGTTTTTGATTTCTTTGGTTTTTCTAAACTTCACTGGTTTTATCTCTGTCTAAATCTATCTCACTATTTTGTTTTTGATTTATTTTTTTCCTGTGCTATCTACTTGTTGTCTGTCCTCCTCCTCTCACTGTGGCTTTGACTTGTAGTCTGCTTCTTACTCTTTAGTTGGAGCTTCCAGTGGTTACCCCAGCTCCTGTAAACCACAGCAAGGCCGATAACCGCCGTCTGGACAAAAGAGAAACAGGGGTTGCTGATGAGTGGACAGAAGAGAACTTACATAATGGGAGCAAAACTGAAGATGGGGCCTTAGAGAAGCCTCCAATTCTACTGGTAAGTGCTCAATAAAGCTAAATGATTTATCGACCTACTCCTAGAGGCTTTTCACTGCATAATTTTGATGAACAAAACTTCTGTTGGCTAAAAGAGAAGGCCTAGGAATAGACAATCACAGGAATTAGAAAGGTTTAGAGGAGACTAGAAGCTGCCAAAAACAACCATATGTGGTGTATTATGGAGGAAACTATTAGATGGAGAATTTTCTGTAGAATTATCGAACCCTTCCTTTGTTACAGAATTGCAGCAAAGCTTTGTGCTGGGAGGTGCAATGTGTAATTCCACGACTGGACAGAGAAAAAAGAGCAACTGTGAAGCTGCACTCCATCTTGATGATCTCAAGCTTCCTGAAAGTAAGATTATGATGGAGGTTTATCTCTTAGTGTCAGCTGATCCTGTGTAATTTGAATTTTTTATTTTTCTATAAAATACCATTTTTGCAGAACATTTTTGTTATGATTTGTAATGCAATTAAACAATACAATTTTAATGCGTATTTTTATTGCATACATTTTGTATTATTTTTAAATTACACATTTTTGTGAACCCTATTGTAATGTATGCATCACCTTCTCAAACTTAAAATCAGGAAACAACCCTTTGGGCGGCACACTGTTCTCAAGGTAAAATTTGTTTTATATAATTAGGAAAAGGGGCTTCATAGCACTGGTGAGATTTCTTAGAAAATCTCACAAGCCCACAGAGCATAGATGATCTGGCCCTAAGTCACTGGGCCAAAGTCTCAACCAATGGTGTAGAACGAGGCTCCTGTAACTTGGGAAGTGAAGAGGTTGAGCTCTGATACTGGGTCAGTGAGTGGGCGAGTGGTCTGAGTTTTCTGTTATTGAGGCAGTGAATTGATGGGAATTCTGTGCTTTTTGTTACTGGGGGCAGTAAGAAGGCGAGTGGTCTGAGCTCTCTCTGTTATTGGGCAGAGTAAAGTGAGTGTTCTGAGCTCTTTTGTTGTGGAGCAATGTGAGTCTGAATTGTCGCAGCTTGGTGTTATTGGGGTATTGAAAGATTGAGTGTTCTGAGATCTCTGCTATTCTGGCAGTTAAAGGGTGAGTGTTCTGAGCTCTTTAGTATTTTGGGTATTACAAGTTGTGTGCAGTGTTATGAAAAACTGAACATATTTGTTTAATATGAGGTGTGTACAAATAAAATAAACAAATAGTATAAATTAAAGTCAGATATAGTGATGGCTCTGACAATATAGGTTGTTATGGTATGGTTGGAAACAAGAACTATTAGAAACTTGAGCAATTATTGTGTTTATTGCATGTGAACATCATTAGGCATCTTCATAGTTCTGCAAAACCCAGCTTGAGTGTTTTTTATCTTAAACTCTGCAACAATGATCATAAACATAATAATTAGCTTTAAAAGCATAACAACTATTGTGAATGTGTATTTTTATTACTTTCCTTTATCTTTTCCTCTTAATAGAGACCACAGCAGCAATTTACTTTGCTTTCCCAAGGCTCCTTCCAGGTGACAGGTGTCCCCTACAAGATCAAGCCAACAAGCCTTCTTGAAGGAATGGCACATGTAAGTTCTTGGGACATAAGAGGTAGCTGTTTTGACAAGATATGGGTGTAGGTATGGTGCCTTGTTCTATGTTGCCACCACAGACTCTATAAGCCAAAATATGCCTTTAAAAAAAATAAAAATATTTATTTTGATTTTGTATATTTAAACATACAATTATTGACATAAATCCAATACCCTTCCAAACAACATCAACACAAGAATTGTCATACAAAGAAATGGATTATATGGATGCTAACTGCTTTTTTAACAGCCAATTCTATCAATACTTCAATCTGCATTAGACAAGAAAAGTAAAAGGAAATACAACCAATTCATAATGGGCATAAGCAACACAACACATAACCAAGTAAAGTTTAAACATAAAATATGGTTATCTGATTAGTGTTCATTTTAAGATTTGGTCATAGTAAGAATAGACTCTGAATAAATTCATTATAAAAAAAATGAAAGTATAGAATAAGTAAGTATCTGAGTGGAACAATCAATTTTATGAGAAAAGGAGAGGGAATACTCAAAATGTTAGGAAATTTTTGTAAGATCCACGCCCAGGTGTCAAATGTTTTTTTATATAATCGAGTATTTTAAGTATAGTTGTTAGTCTATGGTTAGGTGGAAGCCAATAGCAGCTTCCTAAGTAAGAGGATAACATAAGATCCTGTTCCAAAGACAGCCAAGCCTTATTAACTACTGTATTATGGAAACTCCAATCAATCACTCTATTTAAAATTGTGGCGCATCTATATAGTTGGATATCTGGGACTCCAAGCCCACCTCTTATGAAGGTAGGTATAGAAATTCCTTAGAAACTCTAGGGGTAGTTTTTGCCAAATGTATGAGTTCAAAATAGAATGAAGTTTTGGAGTTGTATGGGAACTGTTTGAAATACATAAAGAAGTTTGGGTAAAAGATTCATTTTATAACATTAATCCAACCAAGCCAAGACATTGATTTCAGAAGCCAAGGTGTCACCGAAGAAAAAACATGGAGGAATTTCTCATAGTTGGTGCTGATCCGGTGAAACAAAATATGCCTTTTTTGTAGTATTTCCATCTGATCCCACAAAAAAAAATTAATGTTAAACCCTGGACTACTGTTCAATACCTCTCTAAACAAGAGACATAACAACCCCAGATGTTTTACATTCAAATAGTGTTGCTGCTTCTAAAATGACTATCCACAGGGTAAGCTGTTTTTCTTTTTAAATGCTTATCTGTCTCTTTTTAACTGTATATTAAATATTATCAGTTGTCATGTCTATTGTTCAGAGAGGCATTGCTATGTATGTTGGGGCTTGGAATGGCCTTTTGTGCAGCTTTACAGCCCAATCCTCTCTGTTCCTTCCAAGCCCTCACAAACTTTTTTGCTCTTTCACTTCCATATCTGTCATATTTTTTATACTTTGTTATACTCTTATGCACATTGTTTCCTCTCTTCCTCTCTTATTTTACCTCTCTGTCATTTTTATTGTCTCATATTCCTATCCTTCTTCCAGGCAGAAACTCAGGTGTTGTGGGTGAGTCCTGATGGACAGAAACCAATCCCTATCTGGTGGCTCATTGTGGGGATCCTTGGGGGTGTTCTCCTTTTGATTTTATTTATATTCATCATGTGGAAGGTAAGAGGTGCAAAGTATGTGGTTCTAATTACATTATTATTTTTATGAAATAATATGAATTGCTTTACCCATGACCAAGTAGAATGCTTCACTTTGTCCTCTGTCTGTCTCTTGTAGCTTGGATTCTTCCAGAGGACACGTCCTCCCCTGGATGACCAAGAAGAATTAACCTCTCAACAGTAGGGAATGATCTCTGGCCCGCTTTAATATAAATTATGCTCTCCTGGTTCAGCAGAACATAACTCCCCTAGCTGCCAACAGAACATTGGGTCCCTCTGTCTCCATGAATGTCAGTGTCTTTTGTTACTGTAATGATCAATAGCTATGAATTACTGTACTTTTTCCGGTACAGTGCTGTGTTCCTTTGTTCCTGTAGATCTCAATGTCCTTTTTTCCTGACAAATTCAGTGCCCCCTCTTTTCCTCTGTAGTACCCAGTTCATCTTGACGTAGTGCCCAGTTCCTCTTTGATACTGTAGATTACAATGCCCTGCTCCTGTGAAGCAATGTCCAGCAAGTGGTGGCACAGGGACGGTATGCTGCCCCATTCAATACTCTAAAGCAGTGAGGGCCAACTTCCTAACACATATGGGCTGCAGATCAATATTTCAGAAACCTTAAGGGTCACATATACATTTATGTCTATTAAACATAGAAATAAACTATTTGCTAAAAATGTCCACAGTTGCAGGGTACCCTCTATCTGCTGTTTTCCACTCCAGATGGTTCCTTTTAGTTGTCACCTTTTTTACCCACCAGAAATCCCCACTTTTTCTTGAGGCTACAAAACCTATAAAATTCATTCTAAGTTCTGCTATTTCCCAAGGGCCACTAAAAGTAGTGTAGAGGGTAGCATGTAGCCCATAGGCCGCCAGTTGGCTATTCCTACTCTAAAGTATGAAACAAGTATTTCTTCAAGAAAACGAATATCTTCTGTATTACCTCACAAACACGTGCATTCCCCTTTCACCTTTTTCTGCTTGATTTACCCACACCCATAGCATGTTAAGCACTTGTTCATCCACTATAACTTTTAGAAAGTATACCTTTTATAAACCCTGAAGCTACATAAGCAGCCCTCTGAATTATACGGCTAAAATTCAACCTCCTAACTAATTTAAATATAAATAAACACAGTGTATTTAGATTATGTTGCTGCTCTTTGCCCTGAGAAATTTGATTCACCAACCCCAATATCCAAACAATTTAGTTTTTTTCTCACAACTGGAGGCCAGAGGACAAGGTCATGCGCTTCTCCGTTAGACAAACAGGGATCATCAATTACAAATAAAACATTTGGAGGGAACAGGAGAGGGGCAGCACATAAAACTACTAATTTGCTGCCCACCTAAATACTGAATACTAGTTGCATAGACCAAATTGCACTCCTGTACAAAGAAAATAAAACATTTTAAAACACTTTTTTCTGACTTGTTGTGTTTTGTATCTAGATTTTAGTGGCCAGAGTCAAATGTACTGATGACAGTTATATTAAATGAGTCAATCTCTAGTAGGTAACTAAGGTAGTGACCCGTTTAAAGTGTCAGTCCTAGGTAAGAACAAAGAATACTAATGGCACTATTTTAATAACGTTTTTAATGTGTAAAAAGAGATATCTGTGAATTACCTGCACATATCTGTAACAAACACATTTGTTTCGATGTCTGATAGGGATCATGGAAAGCTTTAACACATTCAGCTTCAGGGAGACAGTAGTGAAGAACAAAGTCCTGGCAGGAAGAGAAAAAAAAATGCCACTGAACAATGACATCTGTAGTATTTCATCAATAGCAGGAAGTATATTCTCGGCCAGGGGAAAAAAAAATCTTTTCATCACCTAAAACAGGATGTTCTGTTAAAAAAAAAAAAAGTTGCAAATTTTGAATTTCTACATTATGAATAATAAAAGAAAAATGTATACAATACAGATAGGTACTCCCCTATGATTAGAACGGCTGCCTTCCAACAGTCTCTCCCAAAGGCTGTAAATGTTATATATGTTGCAAGTAGAGGTGCTGGTTCTTAGGGGTCTTCAGATTATTCCTCTCTGTATTTCACAATTCTCCCAAAAGAGCTGTGTCTGTTTAGTATAATATCAGACTAATGGCTCCACAGGTGGGTCCACAAAACGGTCAGGAATGAGAAACAAATTTCTTAGATAAAAATATTGTTGTTTATTTGGCTCAACGCGTTTCAACGGATTTACCGTCTTTTTCAAGAGCTGTTAAAATTTAGTATGTCTTGCAATAAGTCATATACAATATCGCATCGCAGGCGGCCTTAAATACACAATCATGGACGGTATCTGATATCTCATTGGTTAAGGTCAGATTTACATGCGGTTATAAAAAAACATGAAAACAAAGTCTAAAATTATTATACTTAATAACAGCACATATCTGATTTAAAATAAAAGTTTAAAAAATAATCATATAATTTGATTTGTCTGTTAGAACATAAAATTCCTACCTAGACAATTTATTAATCAACAGCCAATGAAAACACGTTATTTCAAAAAAGAGTAATATCATCCAATCCTGAATCGTTCTGTTTTTCAGTTCCCTTTCAAGTTGTCCTGTGTGTTGAAGTTCCCAAACAGGTCTGTTTCTATGTGTTGTAATCACGTGGTGTTATTTGTCCAATAGGAAAAATGAGTAGATGTCAGTTCTTATGAATACATTCAAATGAGTCCCGTATTAGGCTAGAGTATCATTCGATTACCCCCCAAAAAAAGAGATATACAGTATGTGTTTAATTTCCACATGTTTAAAGAGCTCTTAGTGTTTAAAGATATTTTCAAAAGATTGATGCAGCTGTGTTTTTAGTCTGCAGTTCTATATCAGCATTTTACATATTTGCACATTTCTAAATATAACTTTTCATATAAATGAAAAATGAAAGTAAATAAAATAAAAAATAATAATATAAATGCCGCCTTGTCAACGGTCTATGTCCTGTCTTTTCTTATCTGTTAAGGTATTTAACCCCTGCTAAGCAAGCTTTTCAAATCAATAATATACTACTAGACAAAGAAGTTAAATGGATTAATAGATCAATGTTTTAAATACAACTTTATTGAATAGATCAATAGATGAATATTATAAATATAACTTTGTGGGATGATATAAAAAAATAGCAATTTATATATATATTTATATCTTATCTTATTTGTTCTACAGAAACAATGTTGTGAGGACCGATTTTTCAGCTTATATTAAAATGTGTTATTGTTCTTGTCTTATCTTATCTGTTTCTGAATTAATGAATTAAACTATTTTGTGGAGCCACCTGTGGAGCCGTTAGTCTGATATTATTCTATACAGACACAGCACTTTTGGGAGAATTGTGAAATACAGGGAGGAATCCTCTGAAGACCCCTAAGAACCAGCACCTCTACTTGCCACATTATAAATAAACCTGACATTTTCCCCTCTGGCTTATGAAGGCTTGTCATTGTTCACCAATGAGAACCTATCAAACAATAGACATCTGTGCATAAGACTTGTCATTGTTCACCAATGAGTACCTATCAAACAATAGACATCTGTGCATAAGACTTGTCATTGTTCACCAATGAGTACCTATCAAACAATAGACATCTGTGCATAAGACTTGTCATTGTTCACCAATGAGAACCTATCAAACAATAGACATCTGTGCATAAGACTTGTCATTGTTCACCAATGAGTACCTATAAAACAATAGACATCTGTGCATAAGACTTGTCATTGTTCACCAATGAGAACCTATCAAACAATAGACATCTGTGCATAAGACTTGTCATTGTTCACCAATGAGTACCTGTCAAACAATAGACATCTGTACATAAGACTTGTCATTGTTCACCAATGAGTACCTGTCAAACAATAGACATCTGTACATAAGACTTGTCATTGTTCACCAATGAGAACCTATCAAACAATAGACATCTGTGCATAAGACTTGTCATTGTTCACCAATGAGAACCTATCAAACAATAGACATCTGTGCATAAGACTTGTCATTGTTCACCAATGAGAACCTATCAAACAATAGACATCTGTACATAAGACTTGTCATTGTTCACCAATGAGAACCTATCAAACAATAGACATCTGTGCATAAGACTTGTCATTGTTCACCAATGAGAACCTATCAAACAATAGACATCTGTGCATAAGACTTGTCATTGTTCACCAATGAGAACCTATCAAACAATAGACATCTGTGCATAAGACTTGTCATTGTTCACCAATGAAAACCTATCAAACAATAGACATCTGTGCATAAGACTTGTCATTGTTCACCAATGGGAACCTATTAAACAATAGACATCTGTGCATAAGACTTGTCATTGTTCACCAATGAGTACCTATCAAACAATATACATAAATACAACTGTACAAATTATGCACAGATAGGCATTTACATTTTAAATACTGTTTACACAAAACATTTTCAAGCAAATATGTAGTTTGTTAAACTTGTGCAGTATTATTTTATTATTATTATTCTTTATTTATAAAGCGTCAACAGATTCCGCAGCGCTGCCCATGGGTACAAGGATAACAGTACAATGGAGAATATTATATACATAATATACATAAGGATATTTTGTTTTATCTATTTCCTTAAAGGGATAGGAAAGTCAAAATAAAATGTGCACGATTCAGATAGAGCGTGTCATTTTAAGACACTTTTAAATTCACTTCTATTTTCAAATGTGCTTCGTTCTCTTAGTATCCCTTGTTAAAAAATGAATACGCACATATCATACACTAGTGGGAGCTGCTGCTAACTGGTGCCTGCACACATTTGTCTCTTGTGATTGGCTGAATAGATATTTTCAGTTTCCTGTCAGTCGTGCAATGCTGTCCCTTCAGCAATGGATATCAAGAGAATGAAGCAAAGTTGATAATAGAGTTAAATTGGAAAGTTGTTTAAAATGGTATGTTCTATCTGAATCATAAAAGAAAATTTGGGGGTTTTCAATCCCTTTAAAGGGATATGAAGTCCATTTTTGGTTCAGCACCCTAGGTAGGAATTGCTGATTGGTGGCTACATCTAGCCACCAATCATCAAGCGGTACCCAGGTGCTGAATCTAAAATGTGCCAGCTCCTAAGCTTACATTCCTGGTTTTCAAATAAAGATACCAAGAGAACAAAGAAAAAATTATAATAGGAGTAAATTAGTAAGTTGCTTAAAATTGCATGCTCTATCTGAAACATGAACGAAAAAAATTTGGGTTTAGTAACCAATTTTAACTATTAAGATAGACAACTCTTGCTTTGTCAGTCCAGTACCAAAAATAATCAGCACGTTGCTATCAGAGAAAAGTTACTTATGATGAATGACATATGAGGATCACCTATTTACACTCATACTAATCTGAATATCAAATATATGTAGCTTAACAAAATAGCTACAATGTAGCAAAAATGTAAGTTATACTGAAAGTACTTCAGACAAATCTTATGTTAATATGTATCTGCTGAATGAATAGGGGCTGTACTGTTTATGAGACCATATGTAGATTTTGCAGCGTGTTTATATAAAAGTCTATTTTTGAGTAAAATAACAAATGGGGTGGATTGCATAGTAATTAGTGCCATATTGAATGGAGGCTCCATAGAAACGATCCATTAAACTTATGCCAATCGATATGTAACTCTGTCCCCAACTACCGACTGAGTAATTGAACGGATGGGGTTTCAGTATAAGCCCAATACTTACGGTTAGTGGTTGGATATGTTCCGGTGCCTTACTTTGAGCCGACTGCTTACTTTCTGTACAAGGTAAGATGCAGTCTGTTAGAATCCACACTTAAAGGGACAGTCAACACCAGAATTTTTGTTGTTTAAAAAGATAGATTATCCCTTTATTACCCATTCCCCAGTTTTGCATAACCAACACTATTATATTAATACAAGTTTTACCTCTGTAATTACCTTGTATCTAAGCCTCTGCAAACTGCCCCCTTATTTCAGTTCTTTTGACAGACTTGCATTTTAGTCAATCGGTGCTGACCCCTAGGTAACTCGGGCATGAGCTCAATGCTATCTATATGACACACATGAACTAACGCCCTCTAGTGGTGAAAAACTGTCAAAATGCATTCAGATTAGAGGCGCCCTTTAAGGTCTAAGAAATTAGCATATTAGCCTACCTAGGTTTAGCATTCAATTAAGAATACCAAGAGAACAAAGCAAAATTTGTGATAAAATTTGTGATAAAAGTAAATTGGAAAGTTGTTTAAAATAATATGTCCTATTTGAAACATGAAAGTTTATTTTGGACTTGACTGTCCCTTTAACCTCAGTGCGGTTTAAAATTTTACGTTTCTCATAAATGATCCTCAAAGCAACTGCAGAGTTTGGTTCTGACTGCAGTAACAGTGAAGTTCCCATAAGATGAATAGTTCACTTCAGGGGTAGAAAGTGAATGCTTCTTCTAATGTGTTGGAAAGCTTGTTGAATAATCAAGTATCAGTGGTAGAAGCTGTTAATACAACTTTGCAATATACTTTCATTATTTATTTTGTCCCCATTTCATGTAATGAAACTCTGAGTGTTTTCCAGTTCTGAAGACTGGCAGTGATCAGTGCAGAGGTCATAGGCCTCACCTCCTAATAGAGCCCTAAGATGGCATGAAAATCCAGGCTACCGATATGAAAGATTGGTGACTCATGATGGTATCCCCCATACAAGAAAACCTCATTCACTATTATCATGGTGGCAAGATGAACCTTTACAAACTTTGAGGGATATTAAAGTTGAAATTGAGTGAAGGACTAGGTAAAAAAAAACGCCTGCCATAATTCAAACAGCATGGCACAATTGATATGCTACACTGATCATATTTCATAGAAAAACTTGCCCAAAGTACAGGAGAATGTTTAGCATTTTTGCTATCACTCTGTTTAAACAGAAATAAAGCCTTTGTTTATTTTATTTAATTAAAGAAGACAACCCAAGGTATTGATTTAGACCCATTTTGGTATATTTAATGCCACTATTTGACTGTCAATAGGATCTTAACTTTTTTTGCAAACTTTGGGTTTCTTAATGAAAGAATTTACCGACAACTACTTCAATCATAAGACAAATGGTTGTAAAAGCTTCTCTGGGATCCCATTTGTTCAGAAATAACAGACATGCATGGCTTTGCCATTGGATTGTGGTAATTAGAAGGTTGCTAATTGCAGCTTCGCACTGCATTTCTGATATTCCCGGAAGTGAAGGGGTTAATCAATTAGCCTGTAAGGTTAATATTTGCTCTAGTGTCGGGATTACCCTCCCACTTGACACCTCTCATCCCCTGATCCCTACCTGATCCATACCAAACACCTCTCTTCCCTGCCTCCATCCACACTAGTCACAGTTTAGGGCTTTTTAAAAATATATTTATTTATTAATTTCTGTAGTGTAGGGTCCCTCCTCAACCTAGTAGCTCCCTGATCTCCAGAATAGCTCTTTAACCCTCCCCCTTCCCACTGCTTTCCACCATATTTGTTTCTGTAGTGTAGGAGCCCCCCTTACCCTACCGCTCCAAGAGCAACATTTTCAGTAATGTAGGGTCCCCCTCCAGCCAATACTGTTCCATAGTGTAGAGCTCCATCCCTCCCCCTCGACTCGTAATGTTTCTGTAGTATAGGGAACCTGCCCCTCTCTCCACCCTCCTACCGCTCCCACTTGACACCCACACCTCGACAGTAACAATCAGCAATCTGCCTTCATATGGTAAGGGAGCTGACAGCAGTTACCCCAGCAGCCCTGTGTTGGATGTAGGTACTACATTACACAGTATATGGGGCAAAGTAAGGGGTTAACACTCACTGTGATGCTTTATACATTCTAACTGCTACAGCTTTCAGCCTAATCTGATTTCTCATGGATCATACTAACTGTTGTGGTTATGTGCACTCTGTCAAGTCTGAAACTTTACAACTGGTTAGTGGGACTGCTCCTAAGTACCCCAACTTGCTGATGCTCAGGAGAGAGCTGTATGTCTCTTTTTAACATGTTTTTTCTTATGTACACAGCATTATTACTTGATGTTTAAACCGGATTTACCTGGTACTGTTCATACACACTTTGCAGTATATTGGTCTATAACTATGTTTATACACAGCATGCTTAACTGTTTTCCAGATGTGTTATAGTTCTACTTCATGATGTTGAGTTTTGTTGTACTGTGGTACTACTGGCTGCATAATTTACTTTTAAAAGCTGCAACATGTTTATACTGTTATGATTATAGTACTTATAGTCAGGAACTATAGTGCTGAACTGTAACATATATGGCAGTGACAATGTCCATACTCCATTGAGTTATATGCTTTTATAACTTATATTACTTAGTCAGGCTTCAATGTTTGCCGGTAGTTGGCTCCTATTTTCAATACAATAGTATTTTCCAAATTAGGCCACGCCTTAATTGAGAAAGTTAACTATCTCTGTATAGACAAGATAAAGGTTAATGTAGGATATGGTACCTCTTGGTTAAGATTTAGCAGGTTATTTTGGACCCCCTAATTAAGTCCTATAAGGCTAGGTTCCTACTGTGCCATAAACTGTAACTTTAGATTTGCAGATGTGAGCCTCCTCTGGTAATAAAACAGGTACTGGAGTCAAATCCTTTATACCAGCTTCTTTTTCCTATATATTGTAAGTCCAAGGGTGGCCCTTGATGTTTTTTGGGCCTTGAGTATAAAGAGTGCAATAAGTTGGGATTAGCATAACTGAGTTTTGCATGATATACTGTATCATTAACAAACACCCCTAGTAAAACAAAACGGTCACTTTTAGACCTCTTAAAGCATTATTACTACTATAGGGGGATACCCTCAAATATGTAAAAATGAAAAAATGATGCCTAAAAGGAGGCTAAAATCAGTGTGAGAGTAGGGAAAAACAGATTAACCACAAAATTATTAGGGAGATGATCGACCCCATATGTACCAGGCTGTTAAAGCTTAAGGAAACTCTAAGTTGCAATATAGGGTCTTATAGAGGATAGTGTCTGCAGTAGATGTAGCTACAGGTAAAACTCCAGTGATAGATAAATTAACTACTCCCTTGCTTTCCCGGCCGCAGACAGCTTGGCAGTACTAATATATGGCAGCGAGGAGTGAACTGTAGACAGTAAAAGGCTGGCATATTCTAAGATATAGTGGTGTATTCAACTATCTGCTTTTTCTAGTATTGTTGAAAATTCATACATATCGTAAATAATAAGTATAAAGTATGTGAACAGATAACATTAACTGAGCATATAATGTTGCAGCTGATCATAGCTGGCACAACCAAATCTTATACATTATTATAGCATTATTACCACTTTGTCATAACAAAATACAGCATATGTGCGTATATAAAATGTACAGCGGGAGATATGAAGAAAGGTAAAATTCGTTTTTCATAGAATCAGTCGTCATATAGTAAACAGACTGCTGCTAAGAGTATTACTAGTTACATATTAAGGCAACATTAGAGACCATCTCCCCATAGCCTCAATGTTGGACATACTAAGCAGCCTAAATCACATAGGCCTAGATTTGGAGTTTGGCGTTAGCCATGAAAACCAGCGTTAGAGGCTCCTAACGCTGGTTTTAGGCTAACTCCGGTATTTGGAGTCAGTCAAAAAAGGGTCTAACGCTCACTTTTCAGCCGCGACTTTTCCATACCGCAGATCCCCTTACGTAAATTGCGTATCCTATCTTTTCAATGGGATTTTTCTAACTCCGGTATTTAGAGTCGTGGCTGAAGTGAGCGTTAGAACTCTAACGACAAAACTCCAGCCGCAGGAAAAAAGTCAGTAGTTAAGAGCTTTCTGGGCTAACGCCGGTTCATAAAGCTCTTAACTACTGTACTCTAAAGTACACTAACACCCATAAACTACCTATGTACCCCTAAACCGAGGTCCCCCCACATCGCCGCCACTCGATTAAATTTTTTTAACCCCTAATCTGCCGACCGCCAACTACGTTATCCTTATGTACCCCTAATCTGCTGCCCCTAACACCGCCGACCCCTATATTATATTTAGTAATCCCTAACCTGCCCCCCACAACGTCGCCGCCAGCTACCTACACTTATTAACCCCTAATCTGCCGACCGCAAAGCGCCGACACCTACGTTATCCTTATGTATCCCTAATCTGCTGCCCCTAACACCGCCGACCCCTATATTATATTTATTAACCCCTAATCTGCCCCCCCCACAACGTCGCCTCCACCTGCCTACACTTATTAACCCCTAATCTGCCGAGCGGACCTGAGCGCTACTATAATAAAGTTATTAACCCCTAATCCGCCTCACTAACCCTATAATAAATAGTATTAACCCCTAATCTGCCCTCCCTAACATCGCCGACACCTAACTTCAATTATTAACCCCTAATCTGCCGACCGGACCTCGCCGCTACTCTAATAAATGTATTAACCCCTAAAGCTAAGTCTAACCCTAACACTAACACCCCCCTAAGTTAAATATAATTTACATCTAACAAAATTAATTAACTCTTATTAAATAAATTATTCCTATTTAAAGCTAAATACTTACCTGTAAAATAAATCCTAATATAGCTACAATATAAATTATATAATTACATTGTAGCTATTTTAGGATTAATATTTATTTTACAGGCAACTTTGTAATTATTTTAACCAGGTACAATAGCTATTAAATAGTTAAGAACTATTTAATAGTTACCTAGTTAAAATAATTACAAAATTACCTGTCAAATAAATCCTAACCTAAGTTACAATTAAACCTAACACTATACTATCATTAAATTAATTAAATAAAATACCTACAATTAAACCTAACACTACACTATCAATAAATTAATTAAATACAATATCTACAAATAAATACAATTAAATAAACTAACTAAAGTACAAAAAATAAAAAAGAACTAAGTTACAAAAAATAAAAACATATCTACAAACATAAGAAAAATATTACAACAATTTTAAACTAATTTTACCTACTCTAAGCCCCCTAATAAAACAACAAAGCCCCCCAAAATAAAAAATGCCCTACCCTATTCTAAATTACTAAAGTTAAAAGCTCTTTTACCTTACCAACCCTGAACAGGGCCCTTTGCGGGGCATGCCCGAAGAAGTTCAGCTCTTTTGCCTGTAAAAAAAACATACAATACCCCCCCCCCCAACATTGCAACCCACCACCCACATACCCCTAATCTAACCCAAACAGCCCTTAAATAAACAGCCAATAGAATGCAAGCTCAATCTGATTGGCTGATTGGATCAGCCAATCGGATTGAACTTGATTCTGATTGGCTGATTCCATCAGCCAATCAGAATATTCCTACCTTAATTCCGATTGGCTGATAGAATCCTATCAGCCAATTTGAATTCGAGGGACGCCATCTTGGATGACGTCATTTAAAGGAACTGTCATTCGTCGTTCAGTCGTCGGCCAGGATGGATGTTCCGCGTCGGAGGTCTTCAGGATGCTGCGGCTCCGCTCCAGATGGATGTCGATAGAAGATGCCGCCTGGATGAAGACTTCAATCGGATGGAAGACCTCTTCTGCCCCGCTTGGATGAAGACTTCTACCGGATCATGGACATCTTCAGCCTCCCGCTTGGGCTTGGATCAGGACATCGGAGGAGCTCTTCAGGACGGATCGGTGAACCTGGTATGGTGAAGATAAGGTAGGAAGATCTTCAGGGGCTTAGTGTTAGGTTTATTTAAGGGGGGTTTGGGTTAGATTAGGGGTATGTGGGTGGTGGGTTGTAATGTTGGGGGGGGGTATTGTATGTTTTTTTTACAGGCAAAAGAGCTGAACTTCTTGGGGCATGCCCTGCAAAGGGCCCTGTTCAGGGCTGGTAAGGTAAAAGAGCTTTTAACTTTAGAATAGGGTAGGGCATTTTTTATTTTGGGGGGCTTTGTTGTTTTATTAGGGGGCTTAGAGTAGGTGTAATTAGTTTAAAATTGTTGTAATATTTTTCTTATGTTTGTAGATATTTTTTTATTTTTTGTAACTTAGTTCTTTTTTATTTTTTGTACTTTAGTTAGTTTATTTCATTGTAGTTATTTGTAGATATTGTATTTAATTAATGTATTGATAGTGTAGTGTTAGGTTTAATTGTAGGTAATTGTAGGTATTTTATTTAATTAATTTAATGATAGTATAGTGTTAGGTTTAATTGTAACTTAGGTTAGGATTTATTTTACAGGTAATTTTGTAATTATTTTAACTAGGTAACTATTAAATAGTTCTTAACTATTTAATAGCTATTGTACCTGGTTAAAATAATTACAAAGTTGCCTGTAAAATAAATATTAATCCTAAAATAGCTACAATGTAATTATAATTTATATTTTAGCTATATTAGGGTTTATTTTACAGGTAAGTATTTAGCTTTAAATAGGAATAATTTATTTAATAAGAGTTAATTAATTTCGTTAGATTAAAATTATATTTAACTTAGGGGGGTGTTAGTGTTAGGGTTAGACTTAGCTTTAGGGGTTAATACATTTATTAGAATAGCGGTGAGCTCCGGTCGGCAGATTAGGGGTTAATAATTGAAGTTAGGTGTCGGCGATGTTAGGGAGGGCAGATTAGGGGTTAATACTATTTATTATAGGGTTAGTGAGGCGGATTAGGGGTTAATAACTTTATTATAGTAGCGCTCAGGTCCGCTCGGCAGATTAGGGGTTAATAAGTGTAGGCAGGTGGAGGCGACGTTGTGGGGGGCAGATTAGGGGTTAATAAATATAATATAGGGGTCGGCGATGTTAGGGCAGCAGATTAGGGGTACATAAGGATAATGTAAGTAGCAGCGGTTTACGGAGCGGCAGATTAGGGGTTAATAATAATATGCAGGGGTCAGCGATAGCGGGGGCGGCAGAATAGGGGTTAATAAGTGTAAGGTTAGGGGTGTTTAGACTCGGTGTACAAGTTAGAGTGTTAGGTGCAGACGTAGGAAGTGTTTCCGCATAGCAAACAATGGGGCTGCGTTAGGAGCTGAACGCAGCTTTTTTGCAGGTGTTAGGTTTTTTTTCAGCTCAAACAGCCCCATTGTTTTCTATGGGGGAATCGTGCACGAGCACGTTTTTTAGGCTGGCCGCTTGCGTAAGCAACTCTGGTATCGAGAGTTGAAGCTGCGTTAAATATGCTCTACGCTCCCTTTTTGGAGCCTAACGCAGCCTTTATGTGGACTCTCAATACCAGAGTTATTTTTATGGTGCGGCCAGAAAAAAGCCGGCGTTAGCTACGCGGGTCCTTACCGACAAAACTCTAAATCTAGGCCATAGTTAGCCCACTTCTATTCTCTGGTGTAAAGCCCTGGCAAACCTTTCCATCAGGGGGCCATAGCTCCAGTCTTTATCATTAGCAACGTAGTGTACGCCTATTACTCCAGCTGGAGGGGGCTTTTTCACTGCAGACTTTATCACGCAGTTGCAATCTACTGTGTCTGCGGCCCTGAGTGCCTTACCTATCTATGGGAAATGAAAGAGAGAGGTTAAACATAGTTCTACTGGGCGGAGCTAGCCTAGCAGCCGAGCAGTCACACTTTTATTCAGCTCCTACAATCTATAGATTTAACGTATACTAATTGACTGCTCGGCATACTAGATTACCAACTATTCTCATGTCAGAGTAACTGTGGAGCCCACTGATACAGAAGACCGTTAATGAAACCCTAGAAGAAGCTATAAACCCTGTTTGTTGTGGAAAACATCGTCCAGAAGCACCTCTGCAGTGGCCATCTTACAGCCTATATATTACAAACACAATATGGAGATGGCGGCAGTTATAAGCGCTTTAGAAGCCTTTTCAAATAGCATGGACAGGCACTTTGGAGAACTCAAGCGTGAATTTGCCACCTTCCACCGCCAAACTCCAGTAGCCCCTAGGCAATTCATGAAGGAACCCTTCTACCTAGAGATCCAGATGGATATCCAGAAGACGCCGCCTGACACCCACCACCCCCCGATAGCAGAGACTTCTGTAGAGTCTGGGATACACTTGAGCGCTATCGGGGTCTCAGGGAGGAGTTCCTTGAAATCGGCCGCAGCCCGGTCACGGAATGCCTACGGATCGGCACCAAAAAGACTATCTAACATATGCTCACTTGACAACATACACAGCACTGCTAGAAAATCGCAACCCGAAAACGAACCTTCTCCCGCTGCTCGCATAGTGACACTGGCTATCATCCACGCAAAGCACTTCAGGTCAGCTCTGGACTTTATCACTAAAACTGCCTTTACCCGAGTCCGCTGCACCGCACCCGCTTCCTTCAAAAGACCACCCGAGGTGTGGACTGTGGAAAGGGCTAAAGACATTTACGACGACTCCCCTACTAAATGCGGCATTGGGTAAGGACTCCTAAAGCTAACCTTTTTTGAAGGGGTAACTAGCGGCTGGGACGCTATCATCTCTCCCACTGTTCTGAGGATGATCCCAAAGGTTTGAAGCCAGACTAGAACCTCCATATATCTCTACTGAATAGACTCAAATTATGTTTAAGGCCCCTTCACACAGGGCACAGTTTATGTTTAAATATGTTTGCCGCGCTTAGTTCATGAATAGCGCACATTTATATACCTGTCACTGAGTTGCCTTTATATGGAATCTGTTTAATACTGTTTAGATGTGATATGAAAGCTAATCACTAAGATGTGTATACTGCTGAAGAAACCTCCACCACGGTCAAAGCCACTCACCGCACCATATCACTTTACTCAGCGGGCCCTATCATATGCCCACAGATTTTTATACTAGGCTAATAGA
The DNA here is from genome assembly GCF_027579735.1 of Bombina bombina. Classification (NCBI taxonomy): domain Eukaryota; kingdom Metazoa; phylum Chordata; class Amphibia; order Anura; family Bombinatoridae; genus Bombina; species Bombina bombina. The sequence goes on from NC_069499.1 coordinate 1,191,362,882, forward strand.
GTCACGATTAGAGACCCAGTTAGCTGCTTGGTCTATAGATTATATTTTTTTTTTTACTACAATTGAGCTTTAATATTATATGTAGCTAGAGGCTAGACTCCTACATTACCTAATCTTAAATTTGCTCTTGGTAAGTTACTTTCTTACAAAGACCCTTTTATCTGCCCTGAAACTAAGATATGTGGACACAGCAGCTTATGCACAGCAACACATAGGAGACTCACTATTGTAGTATTTCGCCTTGAGGGAGCCAACTATTGATCACTTTACACAAAACTATATTGAAGTCCCACCATTACATGCTCTCATAATCTGTCAGAATCTATCTCAACGGGCAAAATACTATATTACATGTTTATTATGTAGTGCTCATATATAAACGACCTCTAGACAATTACTCAGAGTACTTTCTATTCTACAGGTCCAGTATACTCAGGAAAAAGAACTCATTAGCTATACATTAGTGAGCCCCCCCCCCCCGCCCTCAGTTGCATCCTAAACAGATAATCAGAGTATTCCTAAGACACCACATCCCCTTTTATTTACAGGCTTAGTCTATTTTAGTAAAATTTAAACTCGCTCCACCCCCCCTATAGTGGGTACTATGCCCATTTCTTTAATCCCGAGCGGCTCTTGCCCGCTGTAATCTTTCTCCTCTCTTTCAATATCTGAATTAGTTATATCCCTTTATTGACATAGACCCCTTGATGGCCCCCAAAAGACCTAAGACACCGGATGAATGCTTCTCTCCCTACAAGGGGATTCCTTGATCTCACATTACAAGTTTACCATGTCATCATCTTTGCTTACAAAACATGGTCAGTTTAGACCAACCCCACACAAAATAGGGATATAACTACGTTAATTTACTTCTATAGAATTTCTCATTAAAAAAGAAAAGGGAGACCCTTCATATATCTTTAAGAAAATTCCACCACCACATCCAGCAACCCATATAGAATTGTGTATGTGCTAATATGTGATAAGGTCCATTGTATCACTGTTGTAGATGTATTTTTTCTTTATTTTGTAAATTCTTTTTACTCACATACTCAAGTGGAATTGTATTCTTGTATCTACTTTTGTGTGTCTCAATAAAAAATATATATATTAAAAAAAAAACATAGTTCTACTGAATTAGATGCAGCTAATTTCCAATTGAATTTAGTATGTCTCAACTGTCCGAGGATGAGCTAACCTCTGTAGAATCAGAGAGTGAATTCTCGGAGTCAGAGACTTCATTTACTAAACCCCCTCCTTCCGAGGATAACTACTTTAGATTTAAGATTAAACATCTGCATTTTTCACTAAAGGAGGTTCTGTCTACTTTAGAGGTTCCAGAAGCAAAACTGCCTAAAGAACCTACAATTTCTAAGTTAGACATGGTTTACGAGGACAGAAAGGCCCCTCAGACTTTTCCTGTCCCAGTTTGCACTGAGAATATTATCAGTAGTGAATGAGAGAGAGTTGGCGTCATCTTTTCATCTGGCAAGGGATCACTCTGAATGTCTTTTGAGTCTTCTTCGGTCACATGGATAGAAGATAAACTTGGAAAAGAGTTTGCTTATGCCAAATACCAGGGTGAGTTTCCTGGGTACAGTTATAGACTCGGTATCCATGAAGATCTTTCTAACAGATCAGAGATGTTTCAAGCTGGTAACAGTGTGTCTTGCCCTTCAGGCCTCTTTAAGACCCTCGGTTGCCCAGTGTATGGATGTGATTGGACTCATGGTGTCTTGTATGGACATTATTCCTTTTGCCAGATTCCATCTCAGACCTTTACAACTATGCATGCTGAGACAATGGAATGGTGACCGATCGTATTGGACAGCCTGTCGAGAGACTCGCTCTCTTGGTGGCTCTGTCAAGATCATCTGTCTCGAGGCATGTGCTTTTTGAGACCGTCCTGGGAGATTAAAACTATGGACGCAAATCTATATGGCTGGGGAGCTGTTTGGGGTTCCAGGAAGGCACAGGGTTTGTTGACTCAGGAGGAGTCCACCCTCCGGATCAATATCTTGGAACTCCGGGCAATCTTCAATGCACTGAAGGCTTTGCCCCTTCTGAGTTAGTCCCAGTTTATTAGATTCCAATCAGACAATATAACTACGGTTGCCTACATCAATCATCAGGGAGGAATGAGAAGTTTCTTAGCGATGAAGGAGGTGTCTCAAATCTTAGAATGGGCAGAAGCCCAAAATTGTGTGCTGTCAGCGATCCACATTCCGGGTGTGGATAACTAAGAAGCAGACTTCCTCAGCAGACAATCTTTTCACCCGGGGGAATGGTCTCTTCACCCCGAGGTGTTTGCAGAGATTTACAGTAGATGGGGGATGCTGGAGATAGATCTCATGGCCACTCCTCTCAATGCAAAACTACCCAGGTATGGGTCGAGATCGAGGGATCCTCAAGGAGTGTTAATAGACGCTCTAGCGGTTCCATTGAGGTTCAGACTCATATATCTTTTCTCCATTGCCTCTTCTCCCTCGTGTGTTGGCCCACATTCAGTAGGAGCAAGCATCAGTGTTTCTAATTGCTCCGTCCTGGCCGCGAAGGATCTGATTTGCGGATCTGGTGAGAATTTCTTATTCTCCACCGTGGAGGTTACCTTGTTGCAGGGACCTGCTGTTACAGGGTCCCTTCCTACATCAAAATCTAGATTCTCTGAGGCTGACTGCGTGGAGATTGAACTCTTACTTAACCAATGATCAGGGCCAACTCCCCCCCCCCCCTTTGATATGTGCAATTTTTGACCAAGTGACTAAAATGTATAGGCACTTTATTCTTAAGTGTAGTCAAACTTGTAAATGTTGTGAAGGTAGTAACACACAAACACAGAACTCAGTAGTAAGGTCAAAATGTCCTAAAAAGGAACAGACAATGGACACACACAAACTTGCACATACAGCCAAGGAAACACCCACAGTGACAGCCTCAGAAAACACACAGAGACATACACACTCAGACACCCACAGAAAACACACAGACACACACACACACACACACACAGAGACATTCACAGAAAACACACAAAGACATACATACACACCCTCACAGAGACATCCACAGAAATGCACAAAGACAGACACATAAACCCTCACAGAGAGACCCACAGAAAAAAAATACATACACACTCATAGAGACACCAACAAAAGCACAAAGACATAAACACAGACACCCACAGAAAAACTCACAGGAGGTTAAATTTCTGCACATTGCCATCTCCTAAATCAACAGTGTGTGGCATGCATGATAAAAAAAATAGTAGAAATTAAGAGATCACTTTTTAAAGAATCATATTTGTAAATGAGCAAACAAAAATACTTATGTGAATTAAAAATTGTATATTATTGATCAGTCAGAAGGGGTAGATGAAGAAAAGTACTTTTGAAAGGTTGACATATGTTTGGGTCCCCCCCCCCCATTTTCCCCAACCAAGAGCATTACTTCAAATCTGTCAGCTGTACTTATGGATTTTGAAAATGCTGTACTCTATATGGTCTTGGTGGAACCATAAGCTGTGGTACTCAGTCTCCTACCATTAGATCTGGTTAAATGCAGGATTTAGGCTTGTTTGTATGTATTTCAAAATTAAGTCAGCTGTAGTCTAAACTGAACAGTGTTAAGTTAACCTGTCTCATTTCAAACACTGAGCAATATTAGCCTGAGAGTACAACATTTCTTTATAATGACACGATGAGTCCACGGATCATCTTAATTACTAATGGGATATTCACCTCCTGGTCAGCAGGAGGCGGCAAAGAGCACCACAGCAAAGCTGTTAAATAGCTCCTCCCTTCCCTCCCACCCCAGTCATTCTCTTTGCCTACGTTAGTGATAGGAAGTGGTAAAGTGAGGTGTTAGAAAAGATTCTTCAATCAAGAGTTTATTATTTTTAAAGCAGTGCAAGATTGTGCTGCTTTGTTCTAGGGTGTAGCCGTAGTCCATATCTGTCTCTTCAGTAGTGATGTCGCAAACTTAAAATTTTCCGTTCGCGAACGGCGAGCGCAAATGTTCGCGAACGGGCGAACCGCCATTGACTTCAATAGGCATGCGAATTTTAAAACCCAAAGGGACTCTTTCTGGCCACAATAGTGATGGAAAAGTTGTTTCAAGGGTACTAACACCTGGACTGTGTCATGCCGGAGGGGGATCCATGGCAAAACTCCCACGTAAAATTACATAGTTGATGCAGAGTCTGGTTTTAATCCATAAAGAGCATAAATCACCTAACACTCCTAAATTGTTTGGAATAACGTGCTTTAAAACATCAGGTATGATGTTGTATCGATCAGGTAGTGTAAGGGTTATGCCCGCTTCACAGTGACAGACCAAACTCCCCATTTAAAGCACCGCAAACAACCGCAAACAGTCCATTTGCACAACTGCAAACTCCCCGTTTGCACAAGGTTGGATACCAAGCTAGCCATGTCCCGTTCCTTGTCCTCACTGATGTCATTGAAGGTCTCTTCCTCCACCCAGCCACGTACAACACCAAGGGTCCCCGAAAGGTGACAACAAGCCTACTGGGACGCCTGCTGTGTTTGGTCTTCCACCTCCTCAAAGCCACCTTCCTCCTCTGACTCCACTTCTTCAGACTCCTCTCTCTGCGTTGCCTCTCTCTGCGTTATTATAAGGTGTGTTAAGTAATACTATTCCTATCAGTTTAATCCCTGTTACGTCCCCTATAGGGGACGTGTATATGGCATGTATTTTAGGAACCGGGAGATGGAAAAAGATGCTTGGTCGGTCCTCCTACTTCAAATTTGGGGCACTGCGCGTGCAATCTACTGTGCCACCAGATAGGAGTGGTGTGTTAAGTAGTACTATTCTTATCAGTTTAATCCCTGTTACGTCCCCTATCAGGGGACGTGTATATGGCATGGATTTTAGGAACCGGGAGATGGAAAAAGATGCTTGGTCGGTCCGGCCACGAGATAGATAGATTTGATAGATAGATACATAGATTAGATAGATCAATAGATGCAATAGATACGATAGATAGATAGATTTGATAGATAAATCGATAGATTTGATAGATAGATAATTTTCCAGACAGAGAATTACAAGACGTGCGGTCTGGGACCCATGGTAAGGTTACTTCCTTTTGCACAATCGAGTACAGGTTGGGGATTGCCTTTTGTGCAAAGAAATTGTGGCCGGGTACCTTCCACTGCGGTGTCCCCTATCAGGGGACATGTATATGGCATGGATTTTAGGAACCGGGAGATGAAAAAAGATCCTTGGTCGGTCCTCCTACTTCAAATTTGGGGCACTGCGTGTGCAATCTACTGTGCCACCAGATATGAGTGGTGTGTTAAGTAGTACTATTCTTATCAGTTTAATCCCTGTTATGTCCCCTATCAGGGGACGTGTATATGGCATGGATTTTAGGAACCGGGAGATGGAAAAAGATGCTTGGTCGGTCCGGCCACGAGATAGATAGATTTGATAGATAGATAGATACATAGATTAGATAGATAGATCAATAGATGCAATAGATACATTTGATAGATACGATAGATAGATAGATAGATAGATAGATTTGATAGATAAATAGATAGATTTGATAGATAGATAATTTCCCAGACAGAGAATTACAAGACGTGCGGTCTGGGACCCATGGTAAGGTTCCCAGAGGCAGTTACGGTGCCAGGGGACGTGTATATGGCATTGATTTTAGGAACCGGGAGATGGAAAAAGATGCTTGGTCGGTCCTCCTACTTTAAATTTGGGGCACTGCGCGTGCAATCTAATGTGCCACCAGATATGAGTGGTGTGTTAAGTAGTACTATTCTTATCAGTTTAATCCCTGTTACGTCCCCTATCAGGGGACGTGTATATGGCATGGATTTTAGGAACCGGGAGATGGAAAAAGATGCTTGGTCTGTCCGGCCACGAGATAGATAGATTTGATAGATAGATACATAGATTAGATAGATCAATAGATGCAATAGATACATTTGATAGATACGATAGATAGATTTGATAGATAGATAGATTTGATAGATAGATCATTTCCCAGACAGAGAATTACAAGACATGCGGTCTGGGACCCATGGTAAGGTTACTTCCTTTTGCACAATCGAGTACAGGTTGGGGATTGCCTTTTGTGCAAAGAAATTTTGGCCGGGTACCTTCCACTGCGGTGTCCCCTATCAGGGGATGTGTATAAGGCATGGATTTTAGGAACCGGGAGATGGGAAAAGATGCTTGGTCGGTCCTCCTACTTCAAATTTGGGGCACTGCGCTTGCAATCGTGGCCGGACTTTTAGCCGACGGACATTTGGCAGACGGACATTTGGCCGATGGACATTTGGCCGAAACACAAGTGGCTGTCAGATAACAGTCCGGCCACGAGATAGATAGATTTGATAGATAGATAGATTAGATAGATAGATCAATAGATGCAATAGATACATTTGATAGATACGATAGATAGATAGATAGATTTGATAGATAAATAGATAGATTTGATAGATAGATAATTTCCCAGACAGAGAATTACAAGACGTGCGTTCTGGGACCCATGGTAAGGTTCCCAGAGGCAGTTACGGCGCCAGGGGACGTGTATATGGCATGGATTTTAGGAACCGGGAGATGGAAAAAGATGCTTGGTCGGTCCTCCTACTTCAAATTTGGGGCACTGCGCGTGAAATATAATGTGCCACCAGATAGGAGTGGTGTGTTAAGTAGTACTATTCCTATCAGTTTAATCCCTGTTACTTGCCTTTTTTTGGTTTGGTTTTTGAAGCCACAGTGCAGCACCAGAGGCTAGAAAAATTTGGCATGTACACATGCCTGAAAAATTAGGTATTGTTGCAGCCGCTGCTGTAGCAGCGGCCAGAAAAATTGATGTTTGTTTCCCAGGCAGAAAGTGCCCTAAAACATTGCGGCTTGAACCCTAGTTGGTGGCGGATAAGTCACGCAAGTCATCCGGCATTCGAAGATAAAATACAGCACCGTGTGGACCATTTTTAGCCCAAGGCAGCTCATCTCATCAGGCCTTTTTTACTTGAATGTATCGCCCAATGTCAGTCCCTTCGGGATCCATCCCTCATTCATTTTAATAAAGGTGAGGTAATCTAGACTTTTTTGACCTATGCGACTTCTCTTCTCAGTGACAATACCTCCTGCTGCACTGAAGGTCCTTTCTGACAGGACACTTGAAGCGGGGCAGGCCAGAAGTTCTATCGCAAATTGGGATAGCTCAGGCCACACCCAGTAGTCAAGGGGTTCATCGCTCCTCAGAGTGTCGAGATCTGCAGTTAAGGTGAGGTAGTCTGCTACCTGTCGGTCGAGTCGTTCTCTGAGGGTGGACCCCGAAGGGCTGTGGCGATGCATAGGAGTTAAAAAGCTCTGCATGTCCTCCATCAACAACACGTCTGTAAAGCGTCCTGTCCTTGCCGGCATGGTCGTGGGAGTCAGAGGATTACTTTCACCTCTTCCCCTGTTACGTTCCCGTTGTGCTGTGACATCACCCTTATACGCTGTGTAAAGCATACTTTTTAATTTATTTTGGAACTGCTGCATCCTTTCCGACTTGTGGTAATTCGGTAACATTTCAGGCACTTTATGCTTATACCGGAGGTCTAGTAGCGTGGACACCCAGTACAGGTCGTTCTCCTTCAGCTTTTTTATACGAGGGTCACTCAACAGGAACGACAGCATGAAAGACCCCATTTGCACAAGGTTGGATGCCGAGCTACTCATGTCCCGTTCCTCGTCCTCAGTGATCTCACTGAAGGTATCTTCTTCCCCCCAGCCACGTACAACACCACAGGTACCAGATAGGTGACAACGAGCACCCTGGGATGCCTGTTGTGGTTGGTCTTCCTCCTCCTGCTCAAAGCCACATTCCTCCTCTTACTCCTCTTCCTCACAATCCTCTTCCAGCGTTGCCGCTGGTCCAGCAAGCGATGCTGATAAGGCTGTTTCTGGTGGTGATGGTGACCACAACACTTCCTCTTCACGCTCATCTATGGCCTGATCCAGCACTCTTCGCAGGGCACGCTCCAGGAAGAAAACAAATAGTATGATGTCGCTGATGATGCCTTCGCTGCGACTGACTAGGTTTGTCACCTCCTCAAAAGGACGCATGAGCCTACAGGAATTGCGCATGAGCGTCCAGTAACGTGGCAAAAAAATTCCCAGCTCCGCAGAGGCTGTCCTAGCACCCCGGTCATACAAATACTTGTTAATGGCTTTTTCTTGTTGGAGCAAGCGGTCGAACATTAGGAGTGTTGAATTCCAACGTGTCGGGCTGTCGCAAATCAAGCACCTCACTTGCATGTTGTTTCGCCGCTGGATATCGGAAAAGTGCGCCATGGCCGTGTAGGAACGCCTCAAATGGCCACACACCTTCCTGGCCTGCTTCAGGACGTCCTGTAAGCCTGGGTACTTATGCACAAAGCATTGTACGATCAGATTACACACATGTGCCAATTTCAATGCCGCCACCAAATTACTTCCGTTGTCAGAAACCACTTTGCCGATCTCCAGTTGGTGCGGAGTCGGCCACTGATCCACCTGTGCATTCAGGGCGGACAGGAGTGCTGGTCCGGTGTGACTCTCTGCTTTCAGGCAAGTCAACCCCAAGACGGCGTGACACTGCCGTATCCGGGATGTGGAATAGTACCTGCGGAGCTGGGAGGGTGCCGTTGATGTGGAGCAAGACGCAGCAGCAGAAGAGGACTCAGCCGAGGAGGTTATGGAAGAGGATGGAGTAGGAGGAGTAGAGGAGGTGGCAGCAGGCCTGCCTGCAAGTCGTGGCGGTGTCACCAACTCCTCCTCTGCAGAGCCATGCATTCCATGCTTGTCAGCCGTCAGCAGGTTTACCCAATGTGCAGTGTAGGTGATATACCTTCCCTGACCATGCTTTGCAGACCAGCTATTTGAAAGTGACAACTAAAAATCAATGCGCTGGTGGTAGATAAAGCTTCACATAAAAATCAGACACCCCAAGTCGTCTGAATAGGTTAATAGTTATAGAAGTGTTTTTTTCTCATATGTGTGCGCCTGTTTAAAAAACACTGGCTGAATGTCTACCAAACAACAATGGTCTTGACTTATTTTTGTATATAAGAAAATATAAATATGTAGATATATGCTTGAAAAAAGAATGTTATAAATGTTTTGAAAAAAATAAAATAATTTAAAAATAAATAAATTGTTTGTTATTATTAGTATAATAATACTTTACCAATAATGCTGGTCAGAAATAATATTCATTTATTAAGTTCACATAAAAAACAAAAAAGATTTTCTATTAGTATATATATAAAAAAGTTGGTACCAACCAAATTATTAAGAAATAACAAATATTCTTAAGTATAAAAATATATATAGTGGATAAAATACCCTGCAAGTGTACAATTCTAAATCCTTTGTAAGTGTATAATCCTAAATCTTATCAACATAAGACTCAAAATTCAGCAAAGATTTGCTATTTGAAACGACTCTTAAAAAGCTTCAACAGAGAATGGCTGTTTAATATCAGCCTTTTGTAAAATAGCCAACTAATATAATAGAGCAAGCAAAAGATTAATATGAATTAAGACCACTTTCAAGTTTATAACAGTTTACAGTGTGCAGTTTTGATTTCCTTCAACACTTAGAAGTCTTTTGTAGTGTTAATATACAAGGCACAAACTTATCTCTTTAAATTCACTTTTTTTCAATAAGGTACCTTATTAGCATCAACAAAGTTCCGTGTAGTAAGTTATTACGGTTGATATACCAGTGGATCAAAATAAGATGTAGAAAAGAAACTGTTTTTGTTGAAGTTTCTGTAGACGCTGTTTCAGCGTGTGTATCTCCTGGTGTTCGCCTATGTCACTCCGTGTCCGGTTCCGGGCACGCCCACCAAGTGCGAGATTGACGAATAGGCAGAAAGCAGCAAAGACCATGTAATCCAGTGCGGTGCAAACCGATGTTTCGTTGTAGCAGTCTGTATCCAAGCAACGCGTTTCAGCTCTGGGGAGCCTTTTTCAAGCTATGAATCTGACATGCTTAAATTGCACAACATCTTACGTTATCTATGTAATAATATGCACATAGTATTTGGTTCAATATGTAGGGTTAACCTCCAATGACGCAAATACAAGAATTAGAAATCATTTGTCTACAATCAGTTCAGGAGAAGCCACTATCCCTCTTGTCCAGCATTTTGCAAAGAGGCACAATAAGGCCTTGACCACCTTTCGAGGGCAAGCTATCGAGAGGGTGGCTACCCCCCTAGGGGAGGGGATAGAGACAAATTGCTGGGCAAGAGGGAAATGTTTTGGATATTTAAATTGGGCACAAGAGTTCCCTTAGGTATGAACTCTGAATACGACCTGATTAAGTATTGGAAATGAGATGACTTTTTGTAATTCTATACATATGATATTTTTGTAATTGAACTATGTAACATACATATGGTATCATCATAATAGTTTCACACAGAAGTTTAGTCTTAATAATATCCCTGATCACTCTGGTTTAGGTCCAAAATGTGAGATCTAGATCAGAGCTTGTAGTTAGTCACTAGAAGTAACTGTGGCTGATGGATATTATCTGATCATTGTTATTGCTATCACTTCTTTAACCATTTTATATCTTAAAGATATTTCATGTTATTTTGGTTAAACTTAACCTTGCTAACTAGAGTCTGATAGGATGCAAACAATTATTATTGTCCTAGTGTTTATTATGAAAGGTCATGTGATCTCACAGACAATATAGCTTTGGTTCCAATATAAATGTTAATGTAACTTTTGGTTCCTATCTGCATAACCAATGTATATATCTTTTGAGTCTTCGAAATATGTTCTCAAGAGTTTCTAGTTGTTAGCATTTAAACAATATAGACCTACCAATGTTACTATATATTTCCTTCAGTGGCCATTCATCACCCATATATATTTATGAAGCTATTTAGCAGGTGTGTGTATTTACACAAAGTGTTACTTTTCTTAAGAAAAGAAGGTTCTCTCTATTGTCACATATGGTATAGGGTTTGTGAATAAATCAAACATCAAGAACTACACAAAGAAACAAAAATACACTAAACATATATAATAAATCATTTAATGTTCATGAATGAATATAGAATAATGTTTGAGTATACCTTTAAATTGGGTTACAAGTAGTATTCAGCATGATTATGTTTTAATCAATGAGAGAATGGTATAGGGTACATAAGATCATGTTGCAGGTGTACCTGTTAGCTATGATTACGGCCGTGAGCCGAAACATGTCAGCAGCATTCTCTCATGCTTGAATTGTTTTTTCATTGTGTTTTTTCAAGTTACCTCCGTATTTTAAGATGTGTTGGACACAACAATAAAATTTTCTATTTTTAAATCGCTATTGCACTTATGCTGAAGTTTTTGCTGCTTTCTTTCTATATATATATATATATATATATATATATGTATATGTGTATATATATATATGTATATGTTTATATGTATATATGTATATGTGTATTTGTGTATATATAAATATATATATATATATATGTATATATAAATGTATGTATATATGTATATATATGTATATATATGTGTGTGTGTGTATATATATGTATATATGCATAAAATTCGAAATACATCGTCTATATACCTCCTATAGAAGGTAATAGACTCGTCACACTTGTCCCACAAATAGTGTTTCTCAAAATGTGACATGAAGGTATTGGCATACGCAGGGGCCATACAAGAGCCCATTGTTGTACCAGAAATTTGAAGATAATAATTTTTCTCAAATCGAAAATAATTTTTGTGAAGGCACAATTCCAACAACATCAATAAAAATTCAGTCGGGGCCACTATATGATTAATCATGTGTAAGGTGTTACCGTTTGAATAGGAAAATAAAGATAAAGGAGTTTTTTCAAAACACTGAGACTAGAGGGGATATATCTCCTATTGATCTAAATGTAAAAAACCTAGTAGTTTTGATTCGATTAACTGCAGTCCAAGCACTAAGACATACATTAGGTTAATAACACAGGACCTTGACTACTACTCCAACCCATCTCTCAATATATTGATGCCCTCCTCCAACCAGTGGTCAGAGGTATCCGCTTGTTTGTTTTGGATACCAACGATCTCTTCAGGCGTTTGAAAAGTGTTGACATCCAAGAAGGGGACATTTTGGTCACCATGGATGTCAACAGCTTGTACACCATTATCCCACATGCAGTTGGTCTGGCAGCAGTTAGGGAACACCTTATACAAGATGAGTCATATAGTGGCCCTCCGATTGTATTTTTATTGATGTTGTTGGTATTGTGCCTTCACAAAAATTATTTTCGATTTGAGAAAAATTATTATCTTCAAATTGCTGGTACTGCAATGGGCTCTTGTATGGCCCCTGCGTATGCCGTATCACATTTTGAGAAACACTATTTGTGGGACAAGTGTGACAAGTCTATTACCTTCTATAGGAGGCATATAGACAATGTATTTCTAATTTGGCCTTGGGGCAACAAGAGCTCCATGAATGGTTCCATACCATTAATAGCACAGACACCACGGTTAGGTTTAAGCTAACACACAGCAAAAAGGAGAGATACATTTTCTTGACTTGAATATTTTCATTGAGGGCAACAACATTATACAGTAAGCCTACTGACAGAAATTCGTTGCTCAGGGCAGAAAGCTGCCATCCTCTGGCACTCCTGAAGGGAATTGCTAGATCACAAATGATTAGAACAATACGTAACAATTCAAATAGGGAGGCAGGGATCTCCCAGCTGTCCGGGGTAAGGGATACGTTTTTGCAGAGGGGCTACAAACCCCAGTTGGTCCAAAACATTTTGGAAGAGGTATCATCTTTGTCTCAAAAAGAGCTGATTATAGAGAAACCACGAAGAACCCCTGGAGGCAAACTAATCATGGCAACTACATTTGCACCAACCACAACGAATACAGGACGCATATTGAGGACCCATTGGCCAATCGTGGCATCAGATTCAAAATTACAGTTTGCTCAAAACCTGGAACCGATGGTTGGATATCGCAGGTGGACTAACCTGAGGGATATGCTCGTTAAAACAGACCCAAAATCCAGCTACCAGAAGTACAGTCAAGTAAATATTAAAGGTTCATACCGCTGCCTGGGCTGCACCACTTGCAACGGACTGATTACGAAGACCTTTCATCATCCCCACTCGAGCAAGAATTACATCATTCGCCATTCATTAAAGGGACACTAAACCCATTTTTTTTTCTTTAATGATTCAGATAGAGCATGCAATTTTAAGCAACTTTCTAATTTACTCCTATTATCAATTTTTCTTTGTTCTCTTGCTATCTTTACTTAAAAAGCAGGAATGTAAAGCTTAAGAGCCAGCCCATTTTTGGTTGAGAACCTGGGTTATGCTTGCTTATTGGTTTGCTAACTGTATCCACCAATAAGCAAGCACTATCCATGGTGCTGAACTTAAAATGGGCTGGCTTCTAAGATTTAAATTCCTGCTTTTTAAATAAAGATAGCAAGAGAATGAATAAAAATTGATAGTAGGTGTAAATTAGAAAGTTGCTTAAAATTGCATGTTCTATCTGAATCATTAAAGGAAGAATTTGGGTTTAGTGTCCCTTTAACATGCACCACCACACATGTGGTATACTTATTATTTTGCCCATGCACAAGTTTTTACGTTGGCAAAACTAGTGGGACACTCAGAGCATGGCAAACCATAGGAGAGCCATTCGTGTGGCATTGGAAAAAAGTGACTCAGACCAGCCGGTGGCGAGGCATTGCGCTAACATGCGCCACGCGGTATCTTCAATACGATACATCTTGATTGACCATGTACCAATACCAGAAAGAGGTGGTGACAGAAATAAAACACTACTATTGCGTGAAACCCAATGGAAATACAGACTTGTCACAATACATCCAGGTGGTCTCAATTCGGTACCGGACTTTAAACTCCTTATCTAGAACATGGGGGTGCGATACTTACCTGGGGTGCTAGCCCGTTGTGGTGTGACTTACCGGGGGTTTGGTCTAAAGATCTCACACTGTGGGGCTCTGGATTGTTCCATTTCCGGTGGTCCACATCCTCTGGTCCTGTGGGCCATGGACTTATGTCTGTATAGTATATATACCTTATACCTTGGGTGCAGGCTGGTTTCCTTCCAGTATACTATATCTGGCCATCTATTTAAATGCAGGGTGGGTGAGACCTATATACAATCTTTGGTCTCACACAATAATACTGAATTCCCGAATCTGATGGTAACATTTGTATGAGGGTTGAGCTGTTGTTAGCAGAATAACACCTGATAATGAATATATATTGTGGGTCTATTAGTTGCCATACGTTTTGCTTATGCAATATGAGAAAAGGGTTAACTCCGTGGTGGGTTCCCCAGTTTTCTTTGTCTATAGGGGCACAAGCCCTAGTGGTTCGATTATTATCCTCTACATTGGCTACTTGCCGTATTGTCCCAGTACTGGGGATAGTGAAGCCCAAGAGTGATATATTTTAGTTAATATTTGTATATGTACATAGTGTTGATTTACTGTTTTTAATTACTTCATCTATAAGATGGTATTATAGGACCTACACTAGGGGTATAATTGGAAGGGGTAAACATCACT
>NC_069499.1:1191382479-1191462479 GCF_027579735.1 Bombina bombina
CCGTAATGCTGACAGCTCATTGTTACCAGCAAACAGCCTTAATAAGCATTGGTTTTTTAAGCGCTTTAATAAGAGAAATTTCACAATACAGATGTGTTTATCAGTATAACTATAGGTAGGTATTTATTTCTAATTAACCCCTTAATGACCACAGCACTTTTCCATTTTCTGACCGTTTGGGACCAAGGCTATTTTTACATTTCTGCAGTGTTTGTGTTTAGCTGTAATTTTCCTCTTACTCATTTACTGTACCCACACATATTATATACCGTTTTTCTCGCCATTAAATGGACTTTCTAAAGATACCATTATTTTCATCATATCTTATAATTTACTATAAAAAAAAATATAAAATATGAGGAAAAAATGGAAAAAAAACACACTTTTTCTAACTTTGACCCCCAAAATCTGTTACACATCTACAACCACCAAAAAACACCCATGCTAAATAGTTTCCAAATTTTGTCCTGAGTTTAGAAATACCCAATTTTTACATGTTCTTTGCTTTTTTTGCAAGTTATAGGGCAATAAATACAAGTAACACTTTGCTATTTCCAAACCACTTTTTTTCAAACTTAGCGCTAGTTACATTGGAACACTGATATCTTCCAGGAATCCCTGAATATCCCTTGACATGTATATATATATATTTTTTAGAAGACATCCCAAAGTATTGATCTAGGCCCATTTTGGTATATTTCATGCCACCATTTCACCACCAAATGCGATCAAATAAAAAAAATTGTTCACTTTTTCGCACATTTTGTTACAAACTTTAGGTTTCTCACTGAATTTATTTACAAACAGCTTGTGCAATTATGGCACAAATGGTTGTAAATGCTTCTCTGTGATCCCCTTTTTTCATAAATAGCAGACATATATGGATTTGGTGTTGCTTTTTGGTAATTAGAAGGCCGCTAAATGCCACTGCGCACCACACGTGTATTATGCCCAGCAATGAAGGGGTTAATTAGGGAGCATGTAGGGAGCTTGTAGGGTTAATTTTAGCTTTATTGTAGTGTAGTAGACAACCCTAAGTATTGATCTAGGCCCATTTTCCTATATTTCATGCCACCATTTCACCGCCAAATGCGAATAATTAAAAAAAAAAGTTAAATTTTTCACAATTTTAGGTTTCTCACGGAAATCATTTACAAACAGCTTGTGCAATTATGGCACAAATGTTTGTAAATGCTTCTCTGGGATCCCCTTTCTTCAGAAATAGCAGACTTATATGGCTTTGGCATTGCTTTTTGGTAATTAGAAGGCCGCTAAATGCCGCTGCACATCACACGTGTATTATGGCTAGCAGTGAAGGGGTTAATTAGGTAGCATGTAGGGAGCTTGCAGGGTTAATTTTAGCTTTAGTGTAGAGATCAGCCTCCCACCTAACACATTACACCCCCTGATCCCTCCCAAACAGCTCTCTTCCCTCCCCCACCCCACAATTGTCCCTGCCATGTTAAGTACTGGCAGAAAGTCTGCCAGTACTAAAAAAAAAAGATATCCTTGATAAAAAAAATTTTTTTTAAAAGGCATATTTACATATGCTGCTCTGGAGGATCCCCCCTTAGCCCCCAACCTCCCTGATACCCCCCAGACAGCTCTTTAACCATCTCCTCTAACTTATTAGTAGCCATCTTTGGTACTGGCAGCTGTCTGCCAGTACCCAGTTTATAGTAAAATATTTGTTTTTTTTTATTTTTATAAATATTGTTCTGTAGTGTAGCTTGCCCCCCCAAAAGACCAACCCCCCACCCCCAGATCTCTTAGATCGAAAATACTTTAGATCTTTTTGCCCCTCACTGCAACTTTTTTCACATACTTTTTCTGTAGTGTAGCGGTTCCCACCCGCTTCCTACCCGCGCGCGCGCCCGCCCGCACCCGGCGTTCCCGTCCACGATCCCGCCCCCCTCCACATCATAAGGCCCATCGATGGCTGCCCACCCGCCTCCCAGACTGGCTCCCACCCACCAACGAAACCGGCCATCGATGTCCGGTGCAGAGAGGGCCACAGAGTGGCTCTCTCTGCATCGGATGGCCAAGGGGGGTTATTGCAGGATGCCTCAATGTTGAGGCATCACTGCAATAACCGGAAAGCAGCTGGAAGCGAGCAGGATCACTTCCAGCTGCTTTCCAGACCGAGGACGTACGCCATACGTCCTCAGGCGTTAAGTGTATTTTTTTTGAGGACGTATGGCGTACGTCCTTGGTCGTTAAGGGGTTAAAGGGACATGAAACCCAAAAAAAATTCTTTCATGATTTAGAAAGAACACACTACCGTTTCACTCCGTAATGCTGACAGCTCATTGTTACCAGCAAACAGCCTTAATAAGCATTGGTTTTTTAAGGGCTTTAATAAGAGAAATTTCACAATACAGATGTGTTTATCAGTATAACTATAGGTAGGTATTTATTTCTAATTAACCCCAGCACTTTTCCATTTTCTGACCGTTTGGGACCAAGGCTATTTTTACATTTCTGCAGTGTTTGTGTTTAGCTGTAATTTTCCTCTTACTCATTTACTGTACCCACACATATTATATACCGTTTTTCTCGCCATTAAATGGACTTTCTAAAGATACCATTATTTTCATCATATCTTATAATTTACTATAAAAAAATATGAGGAAAAAATGGAAAAAAACACACTTTTTCTAACTTTGACCCCCAAAATCTGTTACACATCTACAACCACCAAAAAACACCCATGCTAAATAGTTTCCAAATTTTGTCCTGAGTTTAGAAATACCCAATTTTTACATGTTCTTTGCTTTTTTTGCAAGTTATAGGGCTATAAATACAAGTAGCACTTTGCTATTTCCAAACCACTTTTTTTCAAACTTAGCGCTAGTTACATTGGAACACTGATATCTTCCAGGAATCCCTGAATATCCCTTGACATGTATATATTTTTTTTTAGAAGACATCCCAAAGTATTGATCTAGGCCCATTTTGGTATATTTCATACCACCATTTCACCACCAAATGCGATCAAATAAAAAAAATTGTTCACTTTTTCACACATTTTGTTACAAACTTTAGGTTTCTCACTGAATTTATTTACAAACAGCTTGTGCAATTATGGTACAAATGGTTGTAAATGCTTCTCTGTGATCCCCTTTTTTCATAAATAGCAGACATATATGGATTTGGTGTTGCTTTTTGGTAATTAGAAGGCCGCTAAATGCCACTGCGCACCACACGTGTATTATGCCCAGCAATGAAGGGGTTAATTAGGGAGCATGTAGGGAGCTTGTAGGGTTAATTTTAGCTTTA
Organism: Bombina bombina; assembly: GCF_027579735.1. Taxonomy (NCBI): domain Eukaryota; kingdom Metazoa; phylum Chordata; class Amphibia; order Anura; family Bombinatoridae; genus Bombina; species Bombina bombina. The sequence goes on from NC_069499.1 coordinate 1,191,385,759, forward strand.
TTGTGGTGTAGTAGACAACCCTAAGTATTGATCTAGGCCCATTTTGGTATATTTCATGCCACCATTTCACTGCCAAATGCGAATAATTAAAAAAAAATTAAATTTTTCACAATTTTAGGTTTCTCACGGAAATCATTTACAAACAGCTTGTGCAATTATGGCACAAATGTTTGTAAATGCTTCTCTGGGATCCCCTTTCTTCAGAAATAGCAGACTTATATGGCTTTGGCATTGCTTTTTGGTAATTAGAAGGCCGCTAAATGCCGCTGCACATCACACGTGTATTATGGCTAGCAGTGAAGGGGTTAATTAGGTAGCATGTAGGGAGCTTGCATGGTTAATTTTAGCTTTAGTGTAGAGATCAGCCTCCCACCTGACACATTACACCCCCTGATCCCTCCCAAACAGCTCTCTTCCCTCCCCCACCCCACAATTGTCCCTGCCATGTTAAGTACTGGCAGAAAGTCTGCCAGTACTAAAAAAAAGATATCCTTGATAAAAAAAATTTTTTAAAAAGGCATATTTACATATGCTGCTCTGGAGGATCCCCCCTTAGCCCCCAACCTCCCTGATACCCCCCAGACAGCTCTTTAACCATCCCCTCTAACTTATTAGTAGCCATCTTTGGTACTGGCAGCTGTCTGCCAGTACCCAGTTTATAGTAAAATATTATTTTTTTTTAATTTTTATAAATATTGTTCTGTAGTGTAGCTTGCCCCCCCAAAAGACCAACCCCCCACCCCCAGATCTCTTAGATCGAAAATACTTTCGATCTTTTTGCCCCTCACTGCAACTTTTTTCACATACTTTTTCTGTAGTGTAGCGGTTCCTACCCGCGCGCACCCGGCGTTCCCGTCCACGATCCCGCCCCCCTCCACATCATAAGGCCCATCGATGGCCGCCCACCCGCCTCCCAGACTGGCTCCCACCCACCAACGAAACCGGCCATCGATGTCCGGTGCAGAGAGGGCCACAGAGTGGCTCTCTCTGCATCGGATGGCCAAGGGGGGTTATTGCAGGATGCCTCAATGTTGAGGCATCACTGCAATAACCGGAAAGCAGCTGGAAGCGAGCAGGATCGCTTCCAGCTGCTTTCCAGACTGAGGAGGTTAAAGGGACATGAAACCCAAAAAAAATTCTTTCATGATTTAGAAAGAACATGCAATTTTAAACAACTTTCTAATTTACGTCTATTATCTAATTTGCTTCATTCTCTTGATATCCTTTGCTGGAAAGCATATCTAGATAGGCTCAGTAGCTGCTGATTGGTGGCTGCACACAGATGCCTCATGTGATTGGCTCACCCATGTGCATTGCTATATTTTCAACAAAGGATATCTAAAGAATGAAGCTAATTAGATAATAGAAGTAAATGAGAATGTTGTTTACAATTGAATTCTCTATCTGAATCATGAAAGAAATATTTTGGGTTTAATGTCCCTTTAAATTAATCATTAAATTCAAAATTTTATATTTTTTTGTCACATCTTTTTTTTTTTAAATTAAACGCAATACTTTACAAACATTCATGAGCACCAAGCTATATATAATCTCCTGGTATATAACTTTAGTGAGATGAAGAAAACAATAGCTAATGTGCATGAATATGTGTGCGCTCGGGCTATTAGTGACTAATTTACATACTAAAAATTATTGGACAGCGTCAGCAGCCTACAATAAAAGACTGAAAATAAGGTTTTTCCTGAGGGGCGTTTTGAAACTTGTCATGAGGACTTCGAAAAGGCATTTTGTGTGAGTTGAAACAATATTTTATGTTTCACTAATTTGTTTAATATATATCTCATTCAAAACTGATGTGTAACCTCTATGCATAAATAAAAAAACATTTAAGATGGAATGTCCTTTTAATTTGTACTTTCCTAACCTTTTAAAATCATTAGAGAATGACCCATTTAAAATTTGTCCTGCAAAAGATTTCCACCAGAGGGCAGTCACTCTCCCACAAATACAAGGTTATGCTGATGTGAGCTGATATCCCCAGCCCTCACAAATTTATACATTAAGCAACAAGTATCTTTCCTGCCCCTATATAAAATACTTAGTGATGACAACACAAGCACTGCATTGATACACACAAACTGGTGGTATTAGAATGTGGGTGAGTGTAACCATGTCAGGGCTTAAACTTCACACACCTTTCAGATCACTCAGCAATCTCACCATTACTCATACATCATGTCAAGCAGAAGGACATTACCTGAGATACGTTTCACCTATCTGCTACAAAAGCACATCATAGCCAGGAATTGGTAGGGTATTGACAGAATATGATATTACAATAAGAAAGGATGGGTTGGTAGTATCTGTATAAGGAAACTATTGTAGTTTTTCATTTAATATAAACATCCGATTGTGTTTTTCTGCCAGCAACAGGTATCAGGTGTGAGACGATACTGCCAGATCTCCCACTTCCTCTCATAGATTAGTAAAATGGTTTGTCACTAGTTGTGGTGCTTTCTTTTCTACAGACACAACATTCTGCTGGTCACATTCATAAGAAATACATTCACAACTACTCATTAGTATTAGCTAGCCCTAAAGCAAGCCAGTGCTACTATTAGAGACAACATTGTGAAAGAAACAAACCCCAAGTCCAACAGCTCTTCTAATAAATTGTAATCATTTGTTAGTGGGATTTTGTAGATAAGGATTTAGATTTACAGGAAATTGTAGCACAGCCAATGTAGAATGATTGATTGGATAGGTAAGTAAAATGGGCTGAACCAAGAAGAATCAGGAGAGTTGACTAATGCAACCCACGCTTTACTGTCATTTAAGTCAGGGTATAGGATAGAGCGAATTATTGTTTTGGTAACATTGAGAGGTATATTTATGAAGTTATGGGTTGACAATTACCAGATACTGAACTTGTCTATCCGCATTGGCTAGCAAAATTTAGGCTTTCACAAAAGCTCTCTTGTGCAATCGCATTCCTGTTCTGGAGCAAGCCATCTATCTGATCAGTTAGGTGTGCTTTTAATACGCCACCTCTGACATTAAAAAGCAGCGGCTTTATGACAATTGCTTCTTAGGGCTCAATTTATCATTCCTATTCTCCTATATTTCTCCTAAAAATGTGCATGAGAAATAATACCACTATTTATCATTCGAAATGCGCCTAAAATTTTGCAGGTTAGACTGTAAAATTCTCCTACTCTCTTCCCATTCTCCTTGGAGAACATGTGCTCCAAAAAGGGTTAAACTAGATCCTTTTAGTCCTATTTTATATAGTTTTCCTAATTAATTCTCCTAGTTACAAATTAATCATTTAGGATTTTCCTATAGAGGAGGGACAGTTCTCCTGCAAATGCGCGCATTAAAGTTTTCCATAACTACTGTGGAGAACAGCTTTAGAAATCTATTCTCTTCCAGTTGTAGAAGGCTCTACAAGTTGCAAAAATAATTAGTAACAAAGTGCACAATATTTATTGGAGCGCAATAATAATGTTTATTGGAATGCAAAAATAATATGTATTGGGTGATAAAAAATATAAAATAATAATAATATATTACAGAGCACAAAAATGATATCTATTGGGGCATAAAATAAAGTTATAAAAGAAGTGCTAAAATTCAAGCACAAAAACAATTAAAATGTAGATCTATTTTCTTACATGACAGTTTGTTGAAGATTGACGTAAACATAGCTACCAGGAAGGCTGTATAAATATTTCTATTGGTTTATATATGACTTACATGGAGAGTAGTTGCTTATTTTGAATAATAAATAAGACACAGATACTAATCTGACTAGAGAAATTTATCTTTAGTTCTATTCAGCTCTCCTATGGAGAAGCACAAAGAAAAAAACATAATTTATGTAAGAACTTACCTGATAAATTAATTTCTTTCATATTGGCAAGAGTCCATGAGCTAGTGACATATGGGATATACAATCCTACCAGGAGGGGCAAAGTTTCCCAAACCTCAAAATGCCTATAAATACACCCCTCACCACACCCACAATTCAGTTTAACGAATAGCCAAGCAGTGGGGTGATAAAGAAAGGAGTAGAAAGCATCAACAAAGGAAATTTGGAAATAATTGTGCTTTATACAAAAAAATCATAACCACCATAAAAAGGGTGGGCCTCATGGACTCTTGCCAATATGAAAGAAATTAATTTATCAGGTAAGTTCTTACATAAAGTATGTTTTTTTCATGTAATTGGCAAGAGTCCATGAGCTAGTGACATATGGGATATCAATACCCAAGATGTGGATCTTCCACTCAAGAGTCACTAGAGAGGGAGGGAATAAAAATAAAAACAGCCATATTCCGCTGAAAAAATTAATCCACAACCCAAAAAAATATGTTTATTTCATTTTGAAAGAAAAAAACTTAAATCAAAAAGCAGAAGAATCAAACTGACACAGCTGCCTGAAGAACTTTTCTACCAAAAACTGCTTCCGAAGAAGCAAATACATCAAAACGGTAGAATTTAGTAAATGTATGCAAAGAGGACCAAGTTGCCGCTTTGCAAATCTGATCAACTGAAGCTTCATTCTTAAAAGCCCATGAAGTAGAGACTGATCTAGTAGAATGAGCTGTAATTCTCTGAGGCGGGGTCTGGCCCGACTCCAAATAAGCTTGATGAATCAAAAGTTTCAACCAAGAAGCCAAGGAAATAGCAGAAGCCTTCTGACCTTTCCTAGGACCAGAAAATATAACAAATAGACTGGAAGTCTTCCTGAAATTTTTAGTAGCTTCCACATAATATTTCAAAGCTCTTACCACATCCAAAGAATGTAAGGATCTCTCCAAAGAATTCGTAGGATTAGGACATAAAAAAAGAAGTCCGCAAAACTGCCTTATCCTGATGAAAAATCAGAAAAGGAGACTCACAAGAAAGAGCAGAAACTCTTCTAGCAGAAGAGATAGCCAAAAGGAACAACACTTTCCAAGAAAGTGGTTTAATGTCCAAAGAATGCATAGGTTCAAATGGAGGAGCCTGTAAAGCCTTCAGAACCAAATGAAGACTCCAAGGAGGAGAAATTGACTTAATGACAGGCTTAATACGAATTAAAGCCTGTACAAAACAGTGAATATCAGGAAGTATAGCAATCTTTCTGTGAAATAAAACAGAAAGAGCAGAGATTTGTCCTTTCAAGGAACTTGCAGACAAACCCTTATCCAAACCATCCTGAAGAAACTGTAAAATTCTAGGAATTCTAAAAGAATGCCAAGAGAATTTATGAGAAGAACACCATGAAATGTAAGTCTTCCAAACTCTATAATAAATCTTTCTAGAAACAGATTTACGAGCTTGCAACATAGTATTAATCACTGAGTCAGAGAAACCTTTATGACTTAGAACTAAGCGTTCAATTTCCACACCTTCAAATTTAATGATTTGAGATCCTGATGGAAAAACGGACCTTGAGATAGTAGGTCCGGCTGTAACAGAAGTGGCCAAGGCGGGCAACTGGACATCCGAACCAGATCTGCATACCAAAACCTGTGTGGCCATGCTGGAGCCACCAGCAACACAAAAGACTGTTCCATGATGATTTTGGAGATCACTCTTGGAAAAAGAACTAGAGGCGGGAAGATGTAAGTAGGATGATAACACCAAGGAAGTGTCAACGCATCCACTGCTTCTGCCTGAACATCCCTGGACCTGGATAGATATCTGGGAAGTTTCTTGTTTAGATGAGAGGCCATGAGATCTATCTCTGGGAGACCCCACATCTGAACAATCTGAGAAAACACATCTGGATGGAGAGACCATGCCTGGATGTAAAGTCTGGTGGCTGAGATAATCAGCCTCCCAATGGTCTACACCTGGGATATGCACTGCAGAGATTAGACAGGAGCTGGATTCCACCCAAGCAAGTATCCGAGATACTTCTTTCATAGCTTGGGGAATGTGAGTCCCACCCTGATGATTGACATAAGCCACAGTTGTGATATTGTCTGTCTGAAAACAAATGAACGGTTCTCTCTTTAGCAGAGGCCAGAACTGAAGAGCCCTGAGAATTACATGGAGTTCTAAAATATTTATTGGTAATCTCGCCTCTTGAGATTTCCAAACCCCTTGTGCTGTCAGAGATCCCCAAACAGCTCCCCAACCTGAAAGACTCACATCTGTTGAGATCACAGTCCAAGTTGGCCGAACAAAGGAAGCCCCTTAAACCAAACGATGGTGATTTATCCACCATGTCAGAGAGTGTCGTACATTGGGATTCAAGGATATTAATTGTGATATCTATGTATAATCCCTGCACCATTGATTCAGCATACAAAGCTGTAGAGGTCTCATGTGAAAACGAGCAAAGGGGATCGCGTCCGATGCTGCAGTCATGAGACCTAAAACTTCCATGCACATAGCCACTGAAGGGAATGACTGAGACTGAAGGTGCCCGGCATGCTGCGACCAATTTTAAATGCCTCTTGTCTGTTAGAGACAGAGTCATGGACACTGAATCTATCTGGAAGCCTAAAAAGGTGACCCTTGTCTGAGGAATCAAGAAACTTTTTGGTAAATTGATCCTCCAACCATGTTTCCGAAGAAACAACACTAGTTGACTCGTGTGAGATTCTGCAGAACATAAAGACTGAGCTAGTACCAAGATATCGTCCAAATAAGGAAACACCGCAATACCCTGTTCTCTGATTACAGATAGTAGGGCACCCAGAACCTTTGAAAAGATTCTTGGAGCTGTTGCTAGGCCAAATGGAAGAGCAACAAATTGGTAATGCCTGTCTAGAGAATCTCAGAAACTGATACTGTTCTGGATGAATCGAATATGAAGGTATGCATCCTGCAAGTCTATTGTGGACATATAATGTCCTCGCTGAATGAAAGGCAGAATAGTCCTTATAGTCACCATCTTGAAAGTTGGTACTCTTACATAACGATTCAAAATTTTTAGATCCAGAACTGGTCTGATTACATTTTCTTTCTTTGGGACAATGAATAGGTTTGAATAAAACCCCAAACCTTGTTCCTGAGGAGGAACTGGCATGATTACCCCTGAAGACTCCAGGTCTGAAACACACTTCAGAAAAGCCTGAGCTTTTACTGGATTTACAGGGATGCGTGAGAGAAAAAATCTTCTCACAGGAGGTCTTACTCTGAATCCTATTCGATACCCTTGAGAGACAATGCTCTGAATCCAATGATTTTGGACAGATTTTATCCAAAAATCCTTGAAAAACCTTAATCTGTCCCCTACCAGCTGAGCTGGAATGAGGGCTGCACCTTCATGCGGACTTAGGGGCTGACTTTGGTTTCCTAAATTGCTTGGATTTATTCCAATTTGAGGAAGGCTTCCAATTGGAAGTAGATTCCTTGGGGGGAGGATTGAGTTTTTGTTCCTTATTCTGACGAAAGGAACAAAAACGGTTAGAAGCCCTAGATTTACCCTTAGGTTTTTTTATCCTGAGGCAAAATAACTCCTTTCCCCCCAGTGGTAGTTGAAATGATAGAATCCAACTGAGAACCAAATAAATTATTACCTTGGAAAGAAAGAGATAGTAATCTAGATTTAGATGTCATATCAGCATTCCAAGACTTAAGCCACAAAGCTCTTCTAGCTAATATAGCTAAAGACATGGATCTAACATCAATTTTGATAATATCAAAAATGGCATCACAAATAAAATGATTAGCATGTTGCAGTAAGCGAATAATGCTAGATATGTCAGAATCCAATTCATGTTGTGCTAAATTTTCCAACCAGAAAGTTGATGCAGCCGCAACATCAGCCAAAGAAATAGCAGGTCTGAGAAGATGACCTGAATATAAATAGGCCTTCCTTAGATAAGATTCAAGCTTCCTATCTAAAGGATCCTTAAAGGAAGTGCTATCTTCCATAGGAATAGTGGTACGTTTAGCAAGAGTAGAAATAGCCCCATCAACTTTGGGGATTTTTTCCCAAAACTCTCTAGATTTTGCTGGTAAAGGATACAATTTTTTAAACCTTAAAGAAGGAATAAAAGAAGTACCTGGCTTATTCCATTCCCTAGAAATCATATCAGAAATAGCCTCAGGAATGGGAAAAACCCCTGGAGAAACCACAGGAGGTTTAAAAACAGCATTTAAACGTTTATTAGACTGAACGTCAATAGGACTGGTTACCTCAATATCCAAAGTAATTAACACTTCTTTTAATAAAGAATGCATATACTCTATTTTAAATAAATAAGTAGATTTGTCAGTGTCAATGTCTGAGGAAGGATCTTCTGAATCAGATAGATCCTCATCAGAAGAGGATAAATTATTATGTTGTTGGTCATTTGAAATTTCATCAGCTAAATGAGAAGTTTTAAAAGACCCTTTTCGTTTATTAGAAGGTGGAAATGCAGACAAAGCATTCATAATAGAATCAGAAACAAATCTTTAAAATTTACAGGTATATCATGCACATTAGAAGTTGAAGGAACTGCAACTGGCAATGTACTATTACTGATGGAAACACTATCTGCATGTAAAAGTTTATCATGACAACTATTACAAATGACATTCGGTGGAATAATTTCTACAATTTTACAACAAATGCACTTAGCTTTGGTAGAACCGATGTCAGGCAGCAATGTTCCAGCAGAAACTTCTGAGGCAGGATCAGATTGGGACATCTTTCACAATGTAAGAGAAAAAACAACATATAAAGCAAAATGATCTATTTCCTTAAATGACAGTTTCAGGAATGGGAAAAAATGCAATAGCATAGGCCGCTGATAGCAAAAAGCAAGAGGAAAACATAAAAGGGGTATTGAAATAATGAAAAAGTTTGGCACCAAGTATGACGCACAACGTAATGTAAACTCCTTTTTTGGCGCCAAAAATAACCGGAAATGACACACTTGCGTCACTAATGACGCCGCCATGTGAAAGGTCTCGGCATCACGTATGACGCCGGAAATGACGAAGTAGCGTCATAAACGTATTATTTGGAGCCAAAATTTCTCGCGCCAAGAATGACACAATAAAGTTTAGCATTTGACGCACCTAATACCCGCAACTGCAAAAAGTAGTCAATTGAAAAAAGACTAAACCCCAGGTAAGAATTTTTTTTTCTTAAAAATGTTTACATTCCCCAAATATGAAACTGACAGTCTGCAGAAGGAAATGCATGAACCTGACTCATGGCAAATATAAGTACAATACATATATTTAGAACTTTATATAAATGCATAAAGTGCCAAACCATAGCTGAGAGTTTCTTAAGTAATGAAAACATACTTACCAAAAGACACCCATCCACATATAGCAGATAGCCAAACCAGTACTAAAACAGTTATTAGTAGAGGTAATGGTAAATTGAGAGTATATCGTCGATCTGAAAAGGGAGGTAGGAGATGAATCTCTACGACCGATAACAGAGAACCTATGAAATAGACTCCCATTAGGGAAATCCTCGTATTCAAATTAGTGATACTCCCTTCACGTCCCTCTGACATTCGCTGTACTCTGAGAGGAATCGGGCTTCAACAATGCTGAGAAGCTCATATCAACGTAGAAATCTTAGCACAAACTTACTTCACCACCTCCATAGGAGGCAAAGTTTGTAAAGCTGAATTGTGGGTGTGGTGAGGGGTGTATTTATAGGCATTTTGAGGTTTGGGAAACTTTGCCCCTCCTGGTAGGATTGTATATCCCATATGTCACTAGCTCATGGACTCTTGCCAATTACATGAAAGAAACATTTTTTTAATATAAATTTGAGCACACAGATGCGCTTCTCTAAAGGAGAGCTAAGGAGAACACAGTTTGCAGTTTGATTTCATAAATGAGCTCTTGAATGTTTTTTTTTAAAAATGCATTTTGTACACATTGTATTGTTGGTAGTTATAGGATAAAATATGTGGTTGTATAAGCAAATGGAGGAAACAGAGTCAAACATAGGTTGTTTTTTTTAGACCCTCAAAGAGGAAGGTGTTTTTTGGGATGCCTGTGCATTCTGCTATATATTGGAGGTTTCTGTTTTGGTGAGCCTTCCAGGAAGAGATGTCAGATATACAGTTACTTATGTGACATACCTTTTGATGGGATGAGGAATATATTTGACATTTAATTTACAAGAACAAAGCAGTTCATCACAAAATTGTATCTGTTTCAGTTCACTTTAGACAAATAGTCACTACAAGCACAGAAATGTTACATTTATTTAAACAAGGATTTTTATAGTTATTTTGTCTGTGTTCACATAGACAAGACATAGAAGATTATAAATCAGCCTAGCTGGTTTATGTTGCCCATACAAGAAGGTGCATTTAGATCAGGTGTATCACATGTTTATGCTAATAACCTTGTGCATTAAAACCAAGAAACAAAATCAAACATTAAAATCACTGGAGAAAATTTATAAGATTGCACTTTGTCAATGATGGACCAAGAGTCTACTTATCTGATTGGCTTAAGATTTTTCTACCTGTTAGGGGTAATGTGAACCTGACTGCAGCCATCTTGTTTCTCGCAGCCATCTTGTGATGATTAGCATCCATTTTGAAATGATTAGACTTTATTATAATGGTTCATTTTGTAGTGAGAAATATATGCTTGTCATCTTATTCTGTAAAGCTAGCTAACCTTGTAGATGTCCCTGGCTGTACGCCCAGAAGAATATAATGTCAATAAGATGGTCCAGCGACCTTGGTGTATCTGCAGATGCATGGCTTATTATGACTATGAGATTATTGTTATGAGCTAGTGAATTTCCAGAATCACACTGTGCTCTACTCTGTATAACCGTGTAAGATGACGCGGTCCTAACGTGTCATCCCCTTAACCCTGTATGCTGTTACTGAAGTCTATAAGATAGGCTTGCACTGTTCAATAAACATGATTGGCGTTAGATCATATTGCTGCGTGGTCTGAGTCATTCTAAGGGATCCTTATCAGATAATCTACATCTGCCTCAGGTGGTACAGTGGGCCCGTGGCTTCGGCCTGACCTGACACTTACCCCCCTGGGGAAACACCTAACAATTTTGGTGTCAGTTATGTGGGATTCGCAGTGAGTGAGTATGAGTGCTTTTACCATGCTTTCCTTCTGTGAATCTGAACCTAAATTTAGTCTGGTAATAGGTGTTGATAATATATGATAAAGGGTTAAGGGGTTCCTGTGGTTGAGACGCAGGTTTGCGGAGGTTATAGTCCTGCCGGCAGTTTTGATAACCCCTCCAGACAGAATAAGAGTCCTGTGCTGGGTTACGACAGGTATTGTGAGTCCTGTCTGTGATAAGCGCGCAAGAAATAAATGAATGCCATTTGACGGAAGTTTTAAGTTAAGCTCCCCCGGGAAGTTGGCAGTGAGTGAGTCTCACGTGTGTTAAAGTTTCCCTTATTCATTCCCATAATAGAGTTTTGTTACCCACCTGAAACTCATGTTGATATCTGATGCTTGCTTTGCTTTGTTTGTGTTTTGCTGCTATATAATTGCTTAGAAAATATGAAGTGGCTATGCATGTTATTATTGTGTGGAGGAATTTGATCTGCTTATAGATAATAATGCACAGAGAAAATTACATGTATAAGATCGAAAAAAGAGTTAATAGTTTCTGCTAAAGACATAAACATTTTAAAACACTGTTATTGAGCACTGCTGTGTGGTAAATAGAGAAATCTCTGTGTTAAAAAATGTAGCAGGCAAAGAAGGGGGCCACCACTGAGCGCGCACATGGATCAAAACAGAGAAAAAGAAAAAAAAACTGTTACAGCAGCTTCGTTTGTAAGACTTTTTGTTTGCTTGCAGTAATGAAAAGGAAATTTTGTATATTGAGATGCATAATGTGTGATGGTCTGTCGGTTCTCAATGTGGTATGCGTGTAACAGATTTACTTTAAACCAAAAACAGAATGTATTATTTGAAAATGATTGTCCCAATCCATGCAAAAAATGGCCATTTTGCGGGGATTCGGAATGAAATACATTTTGAACTTGGTGACAAGTTAATCTTGTGGTCTTTTATACGTATTTGGTACGCTATGAAATAGATGTTTTTCTGAGAAAGGAAAAAAGGGAGTGAAACTATGGTATGCGAGATGAGATGGGTTTGTGTGTCTGTATCGCTGTAAAAATGTTTCTTTCTGTTTCTCTGCTGGGAAATCAGACGTTGTAAGGAGGTATTTTGTAGTGTTATTTTTATATACCTGTATTTTAAAGTCAACAGCATGTTTTAAGTATGTGGCATTAATAAGCAGTTTTAGTTTTAAGTGATAATTGTTTTTCGGCATGTAAATATATGATATTGTTTTAGCAAGTGAAGTAACGGCTTTGAAAGTGGCTTTGAAAGTGCGATGATGTGTGTGATTTTTTGTCACGCTCTGGTAAATATGAAACTGTTTCTTGTATGATTAGTGGGTTAACGTATGTTGTATTTGTAAGGTCTGTGCACAGAGTTAGTGCACACGATGAAATATAGTTATAGGCTGTAATTGAAAGTTTATCTAAAAGTGCGTCCGTTTTTGTTGCAAGTAAATTAATCTGCAGGTCATGCTACAGTACAGAGGTGAAATTTGTGTGGTAAATCGTACAAGCAGCCTAAATTATGGTTGGGATATACATATGTAATTTACGTGATGAATGGTTAGTCCTTAAAGGGACAGTCCACTGTACAATTGTTTTTATACTAGTGTATTTTTAATGACTTGTTATACAAGCTGCATAGTATAAAATGTAGGAGAAGTTGCATTTGTAAGTCTGTGTATAGCTGATGTAATTTGTAATGGGTTGAATTTCGGATAATTCTTATCTTATATTTGTCTGTAAAATCAGAGCTCAGTGCGTAGACGGAGCAATAGAAAATTGTCATTTTATTATTTAAAGGATCAATTCACTCTGGTGAAAGGAGTTCAGGAGCAGCAATAACACTGTATTAGTAGTTTGCAAAATATATTTTAAGAGACCTTTCTTTGTATATATTTATTTTAAATCTGCCGTTTAGATAGCAGATATTTATTTTCGCAGTATAACTTAATTCTCTCTGTAATGCAAACTGAAGTGATAAGTTGTCTACAATTTTAGTATAGCGATCCGTGAGACTAGCGGAAAAAAAAAAAACAAGAAAAAAAACAGAGGTGTGAAAATATTTAAAGGGATACAGGCAAACTGATATAACATCTGAGAATTTAAGGGAATATTTACAGAAAAGACAATGAGGTTTACTGTAAGCCTAACACTAGTATATTTCACTGTGTTAGCAGCTTCAATTAAAGATTATTTTTTAGTTTGGGTAAAATGTCCCTTTAACTAGCCTGCATCCCGCTGTGAGTGCGTTCTTATGCTGCTTATGCTTGCTTAGGCTATTTAATGAACGTCAGCATACATTTTTTATTATAAGGATCAATGTGAATAATTTAAAGGGGAAATTGTATTATTATTCTTTTGTAGAAAGCTTATTTTTGTGTTATATGCAATTGTTATATTTGGCTGGAGAGCTGCAGAATGGTGAATATCAAATTATACACAACGTTAAATCCAATAATTTTGTTGTGGTTAAACTAATTAGCATTTATCAAGTTTTAGTGTGAATTTTATATTTTTAAGCAGTAAACAGTGTTTTTCCTGTAAGTAAAAATGAAACTTTGAGCTTGCCTTACTATCCTTGAGAAGAATGATAACACTGTGCATGTTTTGGTTTTCTTTAAAAAAAAAAAAAAAAGTTCTCTCTCGTGTTTGGCTTTGTCGCAGAGAGAAAGATTTGTACTTTACATTTAAAGCAGCAGTACTGGTGTTTTATGTTATAAAGAATGATAACTATAAATTGCTAACTGCACCAAACAAGTATTTATATTATACTGTATTCTGTCACAGAATATAGCTTAAAACTGATAATTTTATTTCTGTGGCCGTCTGCTGTCAAACTGTATCTCACAGATATTACAGAACTCTTTGTTATTTAAAATAACCCCCACTGCGTTCAATAAATAAATGAGATATTATTTAATGAAGTGATTTAAGTGAAACTTTAAAATATATATAGTTATTTGGCTACTAACCAGTCAACAACTATAACTGTATTAAGTTTCATTGCTGCTTAACAGCTAAGCCGTGGTCTATGATGTGTCTACAATAAACACACCTATATTAAGGCAATAGGGGACGGCAAACAAATGATGCACAATTTATCTGATTCTACTGCATTTACATAACTAGCTAATTTATCTGATTATAATTTTGACATGCCTTGTGTCTAGGGCCTTCTTCCAGCACACAGTTTTAGTTTTATTTATATGGATATTTTGTCTCTTGGTTTTGCAAAGAGATTTCAACAGCTTGTGATAAGAGGCAGCCCTCAAAGGCTTAAAAATTAGCATATGAGCCTACCTATGTTTGGTTTAATCTAACAATACCAAGAAAGAAAGAAAAAAAAAAGGCGATTTTGATGATTAAAGTACATTGGAAAGTTGGTGAAAATTAAAAGTCCTATATGAATAATGAAATTTTCATTTATACTAGTATGTCCCTTTAACAGTGGATTTGCATGGTGCATGCGGCAGGAGAACGGTGGCTGTACCATGGTTATCTGATCTGTCCCAAATAAGCGCAATTTTATTTGTACAATATGCAACTGAAGTTTCTTGAGCATCTGCTGTGATTGCTTTATTTGTGCGATATCAAAGTTTTGTACATAGTAGACGTTGCAGAGCCTGGGTATAGATGGTTCTTAGGGGGATGTTTTTAATTGTTTGTAGTGTTTTGCGAGTGTTGCATTTCAGCGAATGTCAGAATATGTGTTGAATTTCAGGTTAATTGTGATTGTTTGAAGTTTGTGTCGGCAGATAATGTTTTGTTTTGTGAAAAAAAAGGAGTAAAATTGTTTTTCAATGTTTGTTTGTTATGTTTTTCTCTTTTGTGACTACGTGTGAAAGCGTGCTGTATGGACAGCATATTGAATAGTGAAGTGTATTTGATTTTGCTTGCTATTGAGAATTCTCTCTGCATGAGTGGAGTGCATGATTTGTCGTTTAGTTTCTTGTTATGTTGTGTTTGCGTGTCACATGGGATGTTTCACGCAAACAAGGGGGAAGTATTGATGAGTATTGATGAATATCTTTATGTAATGGGGGTGATTGTTTTTAGGAGGTGAACCTAAAACGTTTTGAATCTCCTCTTACAATGTTATTGCCTAGCCACCAGCTGTGCCCTAAATTGCTCCCTGATGGATTATATCTCTTCATTGTCTCTCTGTGTTGTATTTTGCTCTCATATTTCAGATGCCTAAAATTATTTATTTTTCTATTTGTTTTTTAACACTATATTTGTATTTGCAGGATGAGAGTATGCTGCTGTATCCAGAGATTAAAAGACACTAACTGAATTATTTTTGAGTTTCCATATTTAGGTAAAATCTGTACAGGCAAAATTCCATAAGTGCACTCTTCAAAAGATTAAAGATTGAAAGCAAGTAAACCTTTAAAGAAAGAAAAGATGAAGATGAAATACCTTTTGTCAAGCTTGTTTTAACCACCATACTGCAGTAAAAGTTGCTGAACTATCTTTGGATCCATTCTTTGCTTTGCATGCTGGTACCAGCCCCAGAACTGGACTCTGGGTAATCCATGACTGTTTCCTCTGATGTGTGTCTTCAGGACATAAAGACTATCCTTTTCTGGACTGTGCCTTGCCGCTCGATATGGAGGACCTGTTATGCTGTTACAGGGTCAACCAATTAAATTAGGGGAGTATTGTTAACTTGATTCCTTATATTGCTTGTTTTGTATTCTCTTGTATTTGTTTTATTTTTATTGATCATATTGTTGATAAGAGATCATATGCTTTACTGGTATTAGTGCACATTGTAGTTTATGTGCTTAACAAAGTAACCCTTTAGATAAATGTAACTGAACTTCGCAGTATTGTACCCTATTGAATGGCCCACTGAGTATAAAAATATGTTTAAAGAAAATGCTGCAATATATCATAATATTTTAGACCCTTCACCCTCTAGAACATAAAGAGGACATGTCTCAGCTAGAAGTTTATATTATACAGAGAAATATTTGTTTAGGGAATAGATAGTCCAGAAAAGCAAATGTATTTTTCCCTTTAATTAATTGGTATGGTATCTGCAAAGTGAATTTGGTCATTCCTGATGTTTGTCAAAGAGAGTAATTCTTACCATAAAGATGTGTTTAGCTTTAAAAGAGTTTGTAGTTTTAAATGATGTTCTGTTTGTATGCTTTCCTCATACAGGAGTGTGAGAGAATTTAGGTTGCATAAAATAATTAGCAAACTAGTAGTGTTTATATCAGATGAGGTTGTTGAATATTAGGATCATGGTTGGAGAATTATAAACATTATAGATAGCGGCCATGCAGAATAAAGCAACACGAGGTTCATTTATTTTTTAGAAGTTCAAAGTGACAGTGTAAAGAAATTCATTTACTTTTATTGACTGTTTTCTTTTTTTTCATTGTTGCTACAGGGCAGGCCTTAGCATAAGTTTTAGCATAACCATTCAGGCCCTTGATGAAGTTTGGCAGGTTTTAACTTGCTTAGTATTCATGAAGTATCATTTAAACCTGTATAGAGAAGTTGTAAATTATTCTCTGAGAAATATCAATGTATTTAGTTTGTATTATATATCAACAATGTTTTGTTTGATTTTAAATGACATAGGATGAAAGTGACGTTTTATTTGGACATAATTGTGATTGTATTGCGATGTGTACTCATCCTGTACTGTTTCTGTTTGCTTCCTAGACTCCCTGTGACTCGAGTGTTTGCTTGCCATGGGTATCCACTGGTTGCCTTGTCTACCCCACGAACAAACCATCAGATTTCCAGCATCTCCCTGCGGAAGAACATTGGATAAGCACCCCTACTGCAAATGAACTGTTGGAGAATTGTATTATAGCAAAGTGTCAAGGTGCAGCGCTCTCAAATGGACAAAGACTGTTCTTAAAGTGATCAGAGGCCACCTAGAGACAGTTGTGCTGTTGCTATGTTATGCTTTACTGTGGAGAAGGAACTGTTGGACATATTGGGGGGTGCTAGCAATGCAGGTGGAGAAATAAACGATGCAGCGTTGTTTGGGGGTAGATGGGGGGCTGGTCGGGTCTCTGTGCAGGTAGACCGGTAGTTTTGGGAAGGCTGGAAAATAGATGGAAGGTATTGGAGGGGCTGTACCTATATGCAGTGACAATTAGCCTATAAAAGTATATCACGACATAGGAATATTTTTCTCTTTAGTATTCTCACATAGAGTTCTGTTACCATAATATAAGGCTTTACTAATTTTCTATGCCTGTCTATTTTTATGTTATTCTGTTAGAATAAAAGGATGGTATGTTAGGGGTAATGTGAACCTGACTGCAGCCATCTTGTTCCTCGTAGCCATCTTGTGATGATTAGCATCCATTTTGTAATGATTAGACTTTATTATAATGGTTCATTCTGTAGTGAGAAATATATGCTTGTCATCTTATTCTGTAAAGCTAGCTAACCTTGTAGATGTCCCTGGCTGTACGCCCAGAAGAATATAATGTCAATAAGATGGTCCAGCGAACCTTGGTGTATCTGCAGATGCATGGCTTATTATGACTATGAGATTATTGTTATGAGCTAGTGAATTTCCAGAATCACACTGTGCTCTACTCTGTATAACCGTGTAAGATGACGCGGTCCTAACGTGTCATCCCCTTAACCCTGTATGCTGTTACTGAAGTCTATAAGATAGGCTTGCACTGTTCAATAAACATGATTGGCGTTAGATCATATTGCTGCGTGGTCTGAGTCATTCTAAGGGATCCTTATCAGATAATCTACATCTGCCTCAGGTGGTACAGTGGGCCCGTGGCTTCGGCCTGACCTGACACTTACCCCCCTAGGGAAACACCTAACACTACCTTAATTCCGATTGGCTAATAGAATCCTATCAGCCAATCGGAATTAGACGGACGCCATCTTGGATGACGTCATTTAAAGGTACCTCATTCCTTGTTCAGTCTTCGTGCCGGATGGATGCTCCGCGGCGGAGGAGCGAAGAAAGAAGATTGAAGATGCCGCTTTGCTTGAAGACATCGCCGGATGGAAGAAGACTTCTCTGCCGCTTGCTTGAAGACATCGCCCGGATGGAAGAAGACTTCTTTGACGCTTGATTGAAGACATCGCCGGATTGAAGAAGACTTCTTTGCCGCTTGATTGAAGACATCGCCGGATGGAAGAAGACTTCTCTGCCGCTTGATTGAAGACATCGCCCGGATCGGATGAAGAGTTCTGCCCGGCTGGGTGAATACAAGGTAGGGAGATCTTCAGGGGGGTAGTGTTAGGTTTTTTTAAGGGGGGTTTGGGTGGGTTTAGAATAGGGGTATGTGGGTGGTGGGTTGTAATGTTGGGGGGTGGTATTGTGGTTTTTTTTACAGGCAAAAGAGCTGTTTTCTTTGGGGCATGCCCCGCAAAAGGCCCTTTTAAGGGCTGGTAAGATAAAAGAGCTGTTAACTTTTTTAATTTAGAATAGGGTAGGGAAATTTTTTTTATTTTGGGGGGCTTTATTATTTTATTACAGGGCTTAGAATAGGTGTAATTAGCTTAAAAATCTTGTAATCTTTTTTTATTTTTTGTAATTTAGTTTAGTTTATTTAATTTTATTTTAGTTTAGATATTTGTAGTTTATTTAATTTATTGATAGTGTAGGTGTATTTGTAACTTAGGTTAGGATTTATTTTACAGGTAAATTGGTAATTATTTTAACTAGGTAGCTATTAAATAGTTATTAACTATTTAATAGCTATTGTACCTAGTTAAAATAAATACCAAGTTACCTGTAAAATAAATATAAACCCTAAAATAGCTACAATGTAATTATTAATTACATTGTAGCTATCTTAGGGTTTATTTTATAGGTAAGTATTTAGATTTAAATAGGAATATTTTAATTAATAATATTAATATTAATTAGATTTATTTTAATAAGAATTTAGTTAGGGATGTTAGAGTTAGATAGGGTTATTATATATATATATATAATAACCCTATCTAACTCTATAACGATATTAACTATATTAACCCTAATTATATTAACTATATTAATATAATTAGGGTTAATATAGTTAATATATATAATATAATAACTATATTAACTATATTAACCCTAATATAATTAGGGTTAATATAGCTGACGGCGGTGTAGGGGGATTAGATTAGGGGTTAATGTGTTTAATATAGGTGGCGGCGGTGTAGGGGGATTAGATTAGGGGTTAATGTGTTTAATATAGGTGGCGGCGGTGTAGGGGGATTAAATTAGGGGTTAATATTTTTAAAATAGATGGCGGCAGGGTAGGAGCTCACTTTAGGGGGTAGGTAAGGTAGATGGCGGCGGTGTAAGGGGCTCACTTTAGGGGGTAGGTAAGGTAGATGGCGGCGGTGTAAGGGGCTCACTTTAGGGGGTAGGTAAGGTAGATGGCGGCGGGGTAGGAGCTCACTTTAGGGGGTGGGTAAGGTAGATGGCGGCGGTGTAAGGGGCTCACATTAGGGGGTATGTAATGTAGCTGGCGACGGTGCAGGGGGATCACATTAGGGGGTTATACTCTCATTGTAGGTCGCGGCGGGGTCCGGGAGCGGTGGTTTAGGGGTTAAACACTTTATTAGGGATTGCGGCGGGGGATCGCGGTTGACAGGTAGATAGACATTGCGCATGCGTTAGGTGTTAGGTTTTATTTAGCAGATCGCGGTTGACAGATAGACATTGCGCATGCGTTAGGTGTTAGGTTTATTTTGCAGGTAGTTTAGGGAGTTACGGGGCTCCAATAGACAGCATAAGGCTTACTACGGCTACATTTTGTGGTGAGGTGAAAATAGAGTAAGATTTCTCCATTTTCGCCACGTAAGTCCTTATGCTGTATATTGGATACCAAACTGCGCTGGTTTGGTATACCTGCCTATGGCCCAAAAAACTATGGGTGAAGGCAGAAATATACAAGCATAACTTCTAGGTTACGCCGTATATAGGATACCAAACCAGCGCAAAATTTGCTGGCGACGCTGCATATCGGATCGGGCCCCTGAGATATTATAATATGAAAAAAATATATTAAAGTATCCAAATAGCATCACAAGTCCCAGTCAAGAAAGTGATTTTTTTTTTGTTTTAAAATGTAAAAAGCGGTGGTGAAAAATATTACAGTTACCAGTCATGAGAAAAAAAGTTGCTACTCAGGAGAGAAAAGGTTTTCCTTTTTACAATAATATCACATAAAGAAGCACACTTTTGGTCTATCATAAATACAGGTGATTCTATGCAAATTATCATCAATTATCAATTTGATTTTAAACCACAAATCGAAAATTAAATTGTCCTTTATTTTATATTGCAAATCATGTATTTTCATGCCTAAATATAAAAAATATGCAAATTGTTTACATAGTTTGTAATTGCTTCCAGTCCAAAATAAGCTAATATGTTTAGCCATTGCAATATTATAAACTTTTGATAAATGGCTTTTAACATACAAGTATTATTTCAAAATTAAAGAGACATCATTGAAATTACAATACATTTTGTGTAGCCTAGTAGTAAATAAGCATACTGTCCGAATATGGAAACTTTTGAAACACATTAACACTGGGTATGCTGTAATGTGCAATTGTTTTTCAGTGGTCAAACCCATCTGATAAGTTATTTGAAATGTAAAACCACAAATATTTAGAGTTGAAGTCCAAGGAGACAAAATAAATAAAGTATATTGATGTCCCTTTAAACTATACACACGCAAATTATGTATGCAAAGAAAAGCGTCTCTGTTTTAACAGAAGTCTAATATATAAACATATTCATTGGACTCGGAGTCTGCTCTGCATTTTACTCCTAATCATAATCAGTCACTGAACAAAGGTGTATCAATTAATGGCCAGAAACAGGACCAATGTGTTCTGAAAAAAAAAATATGAATTGCAGTCACTTTTTCAATAATAATTTATCATTTTGTTGTGCATAAAGCATAAACTATTTTACTAAAGCAGCATTGTAATTTATAGAAGTGTCTTTATGTAATCGGTATGGAGGTTTTACCGAAGACAATGGCACTGGCAGACTAGCATGGCCAAGCGAGACCTGATTACAGGATTACTGTAGTTTCAATAACGAATGAGATTTCCCTGTACTCCCAGATTAAGCCTCCAGATGGCGCTGTTTTAGAACGGAATTGAGAGGAGGTGTGGTACAGGAGAGACAGAAAGACAGAGGGAGAAGGAGGGAGGGCAGCATTAGGCTGCATAATCTGTCTGTGTATACAGAGCAGCAGTAAGAATGGAGGGGTGAGAGGCATGGGGAAAGCAGTGGATGTAGGGATGCCCATTGGGGTGATCTGGAGATCTGTGGTGCTGCTCTTGGTACTATGTATGGGCAGCTATGGGAAATCTCTGCTGGAAAGCCCAGCGCCTCAGGGTAAGTGGAGAATGAAAGACAATGAGATGGGTGGGAGCTGGGTCAGGAATCAGGATGTGAGCACTGTGTGTGTGCATGACATGGGAGGGGGCTTCCTATGTTTCTAGTGGTATGGGATATCATTATGGGGACTTTAAATTATTATATTTTTAGTTCTAATGACCGATTTTGATCAATTGTGATTTCATATGGGTCGGGGGGAGTTGTGTGATTTATTGATGTTTCATCTGTGTTAGGAGTTAATCTTTTTTGGAACATCTGATTCCCGATGGGAACCCTGGTTGGCTAAATTCTGATGTTTTGAGAGTGACCTCCAAAGTGATTAACTGTTTAAATATTAGGAGTGGGTCATTGATCTGAAAGGATTTTTTGCACCAAAATGGTGTGGTTCTGGGGTCTGTTTATGATGAATATGGAGGGGGAGCTGTTTGTTCTTTGCTGTGGGATGGAGATGTCTATTTGTATAAATGTCACTGTGCTATTACTAGAGTGTGCTGATGTCACATGGGCTGTCACTTGTGTTTTGGGGGACACTATATAATCAGTGCCAGTTTGACTTCCTCTGTTCCTTCCAGAGACTTTGAGTTCTCAGTCCACATTATCCACTACCAGTACCAGGTCTCATTGAAAAGTGGGGGCTGTTTTCTTGAGGTATTGTAAGCTGTAGATTGGACTCTTCTGAAAGTTTGTATTATACTTGTTTATAGCTTTCTCAAGCTATATTGCTCATTTTTGACCCCCACACTGCTCCTCTGAGTCAGCTGTCTCACAGCTGTCTCATATAAGGGCGGGGGAGACTGAATGTTTGATAATGAATCCTCCTCACAGCTGTCTCTTGGGTCCCTGAGTATGTGTTAGCTGCATTTGGGGGGATTCTCTATGTATTTATTGCTCAAAGAAACAGCCAGCAGAGAAACACACCCAAAAGACAGCTACCATTAGGAGAGATTGTTTAGACATATTATTCAGAGACTGCTTTTAAGAAAATACACAACCGCTATCAAAAATATATTTAACCTAGACTGCCACTAAAAAAATACACCTGTCATAAAGAGTGATCTAGCTAGCTGCTTTATATACAGAGGCTTTCAGATGATACAGAAACATGCCTAGCAACAGAAAACTTGCAGAGTCCTCCTTCAAGATGTCGTCACTCGTATGCTATACAGATAGCAGACCTCCTCCAAAAAAGGCCAATAAACCCAATGAAATATACACAATTTGGGAAGGTGATATGGAGACATACAGATGCATATTAAAAAGGTACAACCACATTTAGAAATATCTCCATATCAACAATATATGAATAGATAAACACCAACAAGAGACTGCTTACATTCAAGTACATACACCTCAACCAGAGAAATATAACATCCAGAAATGTACATATAAATACTTGTGGAATACACACAACAGCCTCAGCAAGATAGCTATCATACACATGAATTATTTATCAAGGGTCAGCTAATATACAAATAATACACTGTAACTGTACAGAGATGCACTTGAGGGAGATACACCTAACATACAAGTAAATGCCTCAAAAAATAGCTGCTAGGGTTTAACTCCTCACAGGATAACAGATGCATTGCAAAATAAGTCTAAAATATACAAGGAGACACATTAATAAGAGACCAATAATTTCTGAATGTGGTAAACAAACATACAAAAAATTTAAGAAAAAATAAACTGCTTACATGAAAAAGATAAACCTACATAGAATGTAATAATTAAAGGGACACTGTAGCAATTTATTATTCATTTAAAAGATGCCACATTTTATAAATGCATGTTCCTTAAATGAATGAATCAATATTTTATTGACAGACTTTCAGAGGTGTGTCCCTCTCCACCAATAGAGTTGTAGGGGACGGGTTGTCCTTATCAACCATCAAGTCAGCATTAGCAGGAATGGATACCTTTTTTATTATTTTAAATATGAGTTTAAACAGATTTACAAAAACTATTTTGAATATTAATGCTGCCCTTTCATTTGGACAATAGAAATGTTTGAGTATGTCCCACTAAATATACTTACATTTTAACAAAAGTTGGCATAAGAGGTAATGTTCTATGATACAGAGCAAGAAAGTAACTACACCCCAATTTCCTCCGCTTTTTAGACATGAGTGTTTTCCCCTTCCCTAAATGGAAACATCATTACTTGGGGTATAATGTACTTATTTACTAACTGCAATATTATATATAATAACATATTTGTATGTTATCATGAACAGGTTAACTTCATATCATGAACAGGTTAACTTCAGTTTACCAAGGATTGTAAACTATGGGTGTGATGTTTTTAATTGGCAATTTTGTTTTTAGCCAATGACAATGCATGTAAATGTGTCTTTATGCTTTACCTGTGACTGGCTTTCTACAGCTATGACTACAGCTCCATGCCGAAACGCGTAAGCCAGCCAGAGGACCCTTGATGTGTGACAGCTTTGTTTTTTTTTGTTTTCTTTGGAATAAAAGCTACGTTTCACTTTATTTTGCTGCTGCTCCTTTTATCGTTGTTGGACTGTACAGAGCAAGAAATACACACATACATCTGTATGCCAATCCAGGTATTTGTGTGTTGCACTTTTACAGGAATAAATCCGGCACTAAAAATAACCATATACTGCTGCTGTCGGCTAAATTTTTGATTTGTTTAGTAAACAAATGCCAAATACAAATATTTGCAAATGCCTAATCAGTTCACAATTTTGGCTGTTTCAGTGATAAGTTTTCTTGTGCATGGAAAATATGGCCTTATGTACCTACATTTAAACACGGCACACACTCAGACTGCATGTATGGCATGAGCAATGCATCATTGCTGAAAAACACACGCCACCACCGCTTCCCTGAGCAGGAGCTGTGTTTGAATAAGAGTGCATATGCACATAAGTTCTGTGCACAGTACAAGCTATACCTAAACTAGTAATACATTTTGCTAGAATATTGTTTGTTAATATAATATATATATATATATATATGTGTGTGTGTATATATATATATATATATATATATATATATATAGGGGTGTGTGTGTATGTATATACAGGTAGCCCTCAGTTTATGCCGGGGTTAGGTTCCAGAAGGAATGGTTGTAAATCGAAACCGTTGTAAATTGAAACCCAGTTTATAATGTAAGTCAAAGGGAAGTGAGGGAGTTAGGTTCCAGGCCCCTCTCAAAATTGGCATAAGTAACACCTAATACATTATTTTTAAAGCTTTGAAATGAAGACTTTAAATGCTAAACAGCATTATAAACCTAATTAAATAATCACACAACAGATTTTATCATCAAACTAAGTTTAATGAACAAAAACATTTTTTTACTTGAATTTTTCTGCAAACAGTTATCTGCATTGTTAGCATGTTAGATAATATTGGGTCTGCACCTATTCTATGCATTTCAATCTGGAGTGATTAATAGGCAGTTAGGCACCCTCACCTCAAGCAGCTGGGCAGGAAGATAATAGGGAAGTGCGTTTCAATGCTTTTCAATAGCAGTCACATGACTTAAAAAAAGGTTGTTATTCTGAAACGGCGCAAATTGAACCGGCGTAAACCGAGGACCACCTGTATGTGTGTGTGTGTATATATATATATATATATATATATATATATATATATATATATAATCAATGCTCAAAGAAATATTTCTGGGCATATTTATATATATATATATATATATATATCTCTCAATGCTCAAAGAAATAATTCTGGGCAAGAGACAACTAGCAAATAAATGTATCAGCTACATCCTCGCAGGTCAACAAAATTCTTGGAGCTTTTTTTTTTTTTAACCATTATTTAGGTGTGTTTTCTCCTTGGAATGTTATCTTTTTTGATGTGTCTTTTTGCAACATACAAATATATATAAATATAAATACATATCTATATTTATTTTAAAACTTTAAAAAAAAGATACAATTAATTGCATAATTTAAATGGGGCATGCAATTTTGAGAGATTTTTAAATGTACTTCTATTATTAAATTAAATTCTCTTGGTCTTTTATTGGGAGCTATCTGGTGACTCTTGCCATTGCTTCATTTGATGTGGTCAGCTAGCTCCCAGTAGTGCATTACTGCTCTAGAGCTTATTTTAATTATAAGTTGCCGAGGTTAAACAAATGGTTTTATAAAGCAAAAAGGCAATATTTTTACACTTTGAAGTCCCTTTAAAAAGTTTCAGCTAGCACTAAAATATAGTTAACTGTTCTAAGAGAGAGCTTACATGTTAACAAACCACAACATTATATATATATATATATATATATATATATATATATATATATATTTATATATTTATATATTTATATATTAGAGTTATCATACAAAGACATACAATAGCAAATAACTCTAATAAATGTCTTGCAGTAGATGCGCAAGTCAAATAAATGCAACTCAGCAAGAACCAGCTAACAAACAAAGAAATACACTTCAGCAAGAGACGACTAGCATACAAATAGAGGCTTCTTAAAGGGAACACTTACATAAAACTAGACAAACCTCAACAAGAGACTGCTAACATGCAGATAGATGGGGCAGCTAACATGCAAACAGGCAAACCTTATCAGAAGAATACTGAGATGCAGACAGGTGGAAGCAAGATACGGTTATCATACAAATTAACAAACTGCTGCAGGAGATTATTGATTTAGAGGTAGATTAATCATAAGGAAAATAAGATACAAAATTTTAACTTCAATAAGGAATTATATTATAGAAAGCTATGAACTTCAGTAAAAGTACTACTACTGCAAATTGGTCAAAGTAAAAAGTATGTAAGTTTAGATGCCGGCCCATTTTTGGTGAACAACCTGGGTTGTTCTTGCTGATTGGTGGATAAATTCATCCATCAATAAAAAAAGAGCTTAGATGCATTCTTTTTCAAATAAAGATAGCAAGAAAACAAAGAAAAATTGATAATAGGAGTAAATTAGAAAGTTGCTTAAAATTGCATGCTCTGTCCGAATCACGAAAAAAAAAAAAATTGGGTTCAGTGTCCCTTTAACAAGATCCTACTCATTAGAGACTAGTATCACACAACCTACAGCTAGACACACCTTAACAAGATACTACTCGTTCAGAGACTACTGTCACACAACCTACAGATAGACACACCTTAACAAGATACTACTCATTAGGAGACTACTGGCACACAACATACAGATAGACACACCTTAACAAGATACTACTCATTAGGAGACTACTGGCACACAACATACAGATAGACACACCTTAACAAGATACTACTCATTAGGAGACTACTGGCACACAACATACAGATAGACACACCTTAACAAGATACTACTCATTCAGAGACTACTGTCACACAACCTACATCTTAACAATATACAACTCAGGAGATTACTGTCACACAACCTACAGATAGATGCAACTTAACAAGATACTACTCATTAGGAGACTAGTATCACACAACCTACAGCTAGACATATCTTAACAAGATACTACTCATTAGAGACTAGTATCACACAACCTACAGCTAGACACACCTTAACAAGATACTACTCGTTCAGAGACTACTGTCACACAAACCTACAGATAGACACATCTTAACAATATACTACTCAGGAGACTACTGTTACACAACTTACAGATAGACACACCTTAACAAGATACTACTCATTAGGAGACTACTGGCACACAACATACAGATAGACACACCTTAACAAGATACTACTCATTAGGAGACTACTGGCACACAACATACAGATAGAAACACCTTAACAAGATACTACTCATTCGGAGACTACTGTCACACAACCTACAGTTAGACACATCTTAACAATATACAACTCAGGAGATTACTGTCACACAACCTACAGATAGATGCAACTTAACAAGCTACTACTCATTAGGAGACTAGTATCACACAACCTACAGCTAGACACACCTTAACAAGATACTACTTGTTCAGAGACTACTGTCACACAACCTACAGATAGACACATCTTAACAATATACTACTCAGGAGACTACTGTTACAAAACATACAGATAGACACACCTTAACAAGATACTAGTCATTAGGAGACTACTGTCACACAACATACAGATAGACACATCTTAACAATATACTACTCAGGAGACTTCTGTGACACAACATACAGATAGACACACCTTAACAAGATACTAGTCATTAGGAGACTACTGTTACACAACATACAGATAGACACACCTTAACAAGATAATACTACTCATTAGGAGACTACTGGCACACAATCTACAGATAAACACACCTTAACGAGATACTAGTCATTAGGAGACTACTGTCACACAACATACAGATAGACACACCTTAACAAGATACTGCTTATTAGGAGACTACTGTCACACAACCTACAGATAGGCTCACCTTAACAAGATACTACTCATTAGGAGACTACTGTCACACAACCTACAGATAGACACACCTTAACAAGATACTACTCATTAGGAGACTACTGTCACACAACCTACAGATAGGCTCACCTTAACAAGATACTACTCATTAGGAGACTACTGTCACACAACCTACAGATAGACACACCTTAACAAGATACTACTCATTAGGAGACTACTGTCACACAACCTACAGATAGACACACCTTAATAAGATACTACTCATTAGGAGACTACTGTCACACAACCTACAGATAGACACAACAAGATACAACTTATTCGCAGATACTGTCACACAACCTACAGATAGGCTCACCTTAACAAGATACTACTCATTAGGAGACTACCATCACACAACCTACATATAGACACAACAAGATACTACTCATTAGGAGACTGTCACACAACCTACATATAGATACAACAATATACTACTCATTAGGAGACTACTGTGACACAACCTATAGCTAGACACAACTTAACAAGATACTACTCATTAGGTGACTACTGGCACACACCTTAACAAGATACTACTCATTAGTAGACTAATGTCACACAACATACAGATAGACACAATATACTACTCATTAGGAGACTACTGTCACACAACCTACATATATACACAACAATATACTACTCATTAGGAGACTACTGTGACACAACCTATAGCTAGACATACCTTAACAATATACTACTCATTAGGAGATTACTGTCACACAACCTACAGATAGACACACCTTAACAAGATACTACTCGTTAGGAGACTACTGTCACACAACATACAGATACACACAACAGAAGACTACTGTCTCACAATATACAGTTAGACGCACCTTATCAAGATACTAGTCATTAGGAGACTACTGTCACACAACATACAGATAGACACAACAAGATACTACTCATTAGGGGACTGTCACACAACCTACATATAGATACAACAATATACTACTCATTAGGAGACTACTGTGACACAACCTATAGCTAGACACAACTTAACAAGATACTACTCATTAGGTGATCACTGGCACACACCTTAACAAGATACTACTCATTAGGAGACTACTGTCACACAACATACAGATAGACACAACAAGATACTACTCGTTAGGAGACTAATGTCACACAACATACAGATAGACACAAGATACTACTCATTAGGAGACTGCTGTCACACAACCTACATATAGACACAACAATATACTACTCATTAGGAGACTACTGTGACACAACCTATAGCTAGACATACCTTAACAATATACTACTCATTAGGAGATTACTGTCACACAACCTACAGATAGACACACCTTAACAAGATACTACTCGTTAGGAGACTACTGTCACACAACATACAGATACACACAACAGAAGACTACTGTCTCACAATATACAGTTAGACGCACCTTATCAAGATACTAGTCATTAGGAGACTACTGTCACACAACATACAGATAGACACAACAAGATACTACTCATTAGGGGACTGTCACACAACCTACATATAGATACAACAATATACTACTCATTAGGAGACTACTGTGACACAACCTATAGCTAGACACAACTTAACAAGATACTACTCATTAGGTGATCACTGGCACACACCTTAACAAGATACTACTCATTAGGAGACTACTGTCACACAACATACAGATAGACACAACAAGATACTACTCGTTAGGAGACTAATGTCACACAACATACAGATAGACACAAGATACTACTCATTAGGAGACTGCTGTCACACAACCTACATATAGACACAACAATATACTACTCATTAGGAGACTACTGTGACACAACCTATAGCTAGACACAACTTAACGAGATACTACTCATTAGGAGACTACTGTCACACAACCTACAGATAGACACACCTTAACAATATACTACCCATTAGGAGATTACTGTCACACAACCTACAGATAGACGCACCTTAACAAGATACTACTCATTAGGAGACTACTGTCACACAACCTACAGATAGGCTAACCTTAACAAGATACTACTCATTAGGAGACTACTGTCACACAACCTACAGATAGGCTCACCTTAACAAGATACTACTCATTAGGAGACTACTGTCACACAACCTACAGATAGGCTCACCTTAACAAGATACTACTCATTAGGAGACTACTGTCACACAACCTACAGATAGGCTCACCTTAACAAGATACTACTCATTAGGAGACTACTGTCACACAACCTACAGATAGACACACAGATGGATAACCAACAATTAGAAATATCTAAAATGTATTTATTAAAGGGACATAAATGTGCAAAAGAAAAGTCTCTAATGTGTTATTGCACTGTTGTTTGCATGTAACTATGGGGTCGATCACACAAATATCCTTTCTACAAAAAACACCCAGACTTTAATGGTGAATTTTGTAGAAAAATCCTTAGACTTTTCTAAAGTAATGTGTTCGACAACTGGTGTGCCAATGACAAGAAATGTGTGTTGAGCCACTAATCCGCAGCTATTTTCCAGAAGTGCATTGCTGCTCCTGAGCCTACCTAGGTATGCTTTTCATACAAAATAAATTTTGATTAAAAGTCTCTTAAAATTGCACGCTCTAGCCGAACCATGAAAGTTTAATTTTGTCTTGCATATACCTTTAAGACACCAACAACAGGCATTTGAATAAGAGCCAGTCACACATGAATAAATGTCAGCAGGAACTAATGTAAAAGAGAATGCTATATTAAAAATAGATAATGCTTAATTAGAAATATCTACCAAATAGCTAGCAAAGAGATGATTCTTAAGAGAGCTGCTGACTTACAACAAGTGACTGCAAGATATAAATTCAAAAACCCACAATACAATATATCTAGTAAGAAATGTTAAAGTGACGGTAAATCCTTGTGTTTTTGAAATGCTAGGATTTACCAGTGCTACAAATCAAGGGGACTTTAAAAAAACTTCTTGCTGGTAGTTCCTTCATTTGCCTGCTTTGCTAAGCGCATCAGGCCTCCCACGGCAGAAAGATATATTTTCAATGAGGTGATGTTTGCACCTCTTAGCCAATAGCTGTGCGGACCAATCAGCATTATGCTGGATAGCTAGCACGCTATTGGTTAACATCACCTCACTGATATAATAGCTCTCAGCCGGGGGTGACTTGAGGATTTCAGTACTACATAATCTGCAGGCAAATAAAGGAAGTTTTAGCATGAAGCTTTTTATACTTCATGACTGAAAGTCCTTTTTAGTTTTAGCACTGGTTAATCCTAGCGTATCAACAATATGCTAGGATTTACCATCACTTTAAACAGTAAATAAATGTTTGATGTGATGTATTCAAAACAACGCTTCAGCCTGAGAATAATATGCAAATATAAGTGTAACATTTTAGTTTCTATAAAATAATTAGTTTCTATAAAGAAATTTGTGTCCCATGTTGAAACCTAGGTATGCCCCAAGGTTTTTATTTTTGTGGAGGATATTTAGGGACACATAAAAAAGTAAGGACCCAACAAGAACTGAACTGTGTAAACAATGGCTGAGGAAACCCTGTTAGTTACTTTAAATATTCCACACAGCCATTGTTTGCACACTCCAGTTTTTGGACCCTTTGTTGCCTTAGATTTGTCTTTGTAATCAAAATATATAGATAAGGGGAATCCTAGGTTTGAACATGGAGTCGCCCATTACTTTATATAAACTCAGTGAAATTGGAAAGCCTGCAATTTTTCAAGATAAATTATAGGAAGAGGAGACCAAATAATGAAATCATAAATCTTATACTGTTTGATGTCCCTTTAAACAAAGGGTTTCACTTCTAATGTAAGACAGGTTGAATATAAATAAACCTAAACCTATGACAATCCTGGGGAAAGTCTCCTTGAGGGTGTTGGAGGAAACTAGACGTGTACTCCTTGCCCAATGTGCTTAGAGGGATATGGCTGCACCTCACTGATGAGGCCCAAAAGAGGCTGAAGCAATCTTCTGGGGTTGCCATGTTCCTAGTTCAGAGGAGAATATCCTGGTGTTTCTGGGCTGGACTGACCTTGTTAGGAGGGATCAGACTGATATACTTCAGGAAAGTTTTCCTCTGTGAAAAACACAATTGGGCTAAAAGAGCTACTCCCAAGTGGTAACCAGACCATAGAACAAGGAACTGAGCTGTTGTTCGTTCCTGGCAGACTGCTTCTCTTTCTGTATGTAACAAATATAAAAAACATAAACAAGAAATAAACAAAAACAAGATACAGTATTATGCTTTTTCTCAGCCTGATGTTCTTAAAGGGACACTGTACCCAATTTTTTTCTTTTGTAATTCAGAAAGAGCATGCAATTTTAAGCAACTTTCTAATTTACTCCTATTATCAATTTTTCTGCGTTCTCTTGCTATCATTATTTGAAAAAGAAGGCATCTAAGCTTTTTTTTGGTTTCAGTACTCTGGACAGCACTTTTTTATTGGTGGATGAATTTATCCACCAATCAGCAAGGACAACCCAGGTTGTTCACCAAAAATGGGCCGGCATCTAAACTTACATTCTTGCATTTCAAATAAAGATACCAAGAGAATGAAGAAAATTTGATAATAGGAGTAAATTAGAAAGTTGCTTAAAATTTCATGCTCAATCTGAACCACGAAAGAAAATTTTTGGGTACAGTGTCCCTTTAAGATCACAAGGTCAGTGAGAAATGCCTTCACCAGTCTTGCCAAGTGCCTGTAAGTGGAATGCTCTAAAGTGAAAAGTGGGCTGATTCTCACGGTTCAGACAAGTGGCGATGAGGATTCCATAGGAAAGTATCGGGCTTACTACCTGTTGAACAATTCGAGCACATTGCCAGTAACGTGGATCTCAGCAGTATGGAGGGGTATGTTATTAAAGCATGTTTACACAACATACTGTACTTTTCAGTAAATATAAAAATGGTTTCTGTCTAGTAATAATTTATATAGTCTGTAAAGATTCACAGTACGTGTAGTAGACTTCTTATAATTGCTAATGTCGCCACTGAAAGCCGGGCGAGACAGGTGTGTGTAAAAAGGATCATCTAAGCGGGTGAATATTGTTTAGAACATTAGAAGTTCCCAGCAAAGTTTACCCATTATGCTATGGAACACCCATGACACTTCCATGGAATGCCTATATATTTGCTATGTGTACGATCACCATTGTTAAAGGGATATGAAACCCAAAAATGTTCTTTTGTTATCCAGACAGAGCATACGATTTAAAATAAAAAGTTTCCCATGTACTTCTATTATCAAATTTAATTTGTTCTCATGTTATTCTTTATTGAAGTGATACCTAGGTAGATGTATGGAGCACTACAAGGCAAGGAAGTAGTGCTGCCATCTAGTGCTCTTGCAGAAGAATAATCTTGCAATTATGCTGCCATAAAGTGCTCCAGACATGTGTGAACTCCTGAGCTTACGTTACTGCTGTTCCACAAATAATGCCAAGAAAACAAAGAAAATGTGATAATAGAAGCAAATAAGAAAGTAGTTTAAAATACCATGCTGTATCTGAATCATATATGTATTATACTAATTGTATATTATATATTGTAACTACGTTCCTTATTTTACTTTTGCAGTGTCCGTTTCTTTTTAGGAACAAGATTTTGTGTAGAGGGTAATAATATCCCAAAGAAGACGGCATTCACGGCTTTTTCATTTTACAATAGTGCGTTTTTGTTTGTTTTTATTCGTTTCTGTTTTTTTAAACATTGCAGTATGTAAAATGCTTTTTAAAAAGAAGACTTCTTTGTTAACGTTTTTAGTTCTAATTCATGCAAATCCAGATATTAGTATGTTGCACTTTCACAAGAATAAATCCGACTCTGAAAATTGCCGAATGTGGCTTTGCACCCTCCATCTTCGGCATTCGGATCAGCCTGAATACTGCGAATGCACATTCCTCTTAAACCACTCTTAAAGGGACACTGTAAGCAAAATGTTTCTTTCGTGATTCAGATAGAGCATGACATTTTAAAAAACTTTCTAATTTACTCCTATTATAAAATTTTCTTCATTCTCTTGGTATCTTTATTTGAAATGCAAGAATGTAAGTTTAGATGCCGGACCATTTTTGGTGAACAACCTGAGTTGTCCTTGCTGATTGGTGGATAAATTCATCCACCAATAAAAAAGTGCTGTCCAGAGTACTGAACCCCAAAAAAGCTTAGATGCCTTCTTTTTCAAATAAAGATAGCAAGAGAACGAAGAAAAATTGATAATAGGAGTAAATTAGAAAGTTGCTTAAAATCGCATGCTCTTTCTGAATTACAAAAGAAAAATTTTGGGTACAGTGTCCCTTTAACCCCTTAATGACCACAGCACTTTTCCATTTTCTGTCCGTTTGGGACCAAGGCTATTTTTACATTTCTGCAGTGTTTGTGTTTAGCTGTAATTTTCCTCTTACTCATTTACTGTACCCACACATATTATATATCGTTTTTCTCGCCATTAAATGGACTTTCTAAAGATACCATTATTTTCATCATATCTTATAATTTACTATAAAAAAAATTATAAAATATGAGGAAAAAATAGAAAAAAACACACTTTTTCTAACTTTGACCCCCAAAATCTGTTACACATCTGCAACCACCAAAAAACACCCATGCTAAATAGTTTCTAAATTTTGTCCTGAGTTTAGAAATACCCAATGTTTACAAGTTCTTTGCTTTTTTTGTAAACTATAGGGCCATAAATACAAGTAGCACTTTGCGATTTTCAAAATTAGCGATAGTTACATTAGAGCACTGATATCTTTCAGGAATCTCTGAATATCCATTGACATGTATATATTTTTTTTTAGTAGACATCCCAAAGTATTGATCTAGGCCCGTTTTGGTATATTTCATGCCACCATTTCACCGTCAAATGCAATCAAATACAAAAAAATCGTTCACTTTTCACAAATTTTTTCACAAACTTTTGGTTTCTAACTTAAATTATTTACAAACAGCTTGTGCAATTATGGCATAAATGGTTGTAAATTCTTCTCTGGGATCCCCTTTGTTCAGAAATAGCAGACATATATGACTTTGGTGTTGCTTTTTGGTAATTAGAAGGCCGCTAAATGCCACTGCGCACCACACGTGTATTATGCCCAGCAGTGAAGGGGTTAATTAGGGAGCATGTAGGGAGCTTTTTGGGGTAGTTTTAGCTTTAGTGTAGTGTAGTAGACAACCCCAAGTATTGATCTAGGCCAATTTTGGTATATTTCATGCCACCATTTCACCGCCAAATGCGATCAAATTAAAAAAAACGTAAATTTTTTCTCAATTTTAGGTTTCTCACTGAAATTATTTACAAACAGCTTCTGCAATTATGGCACAAATGGTTGTAAATGCTTCTCTGGGATCCCCTTTGTTCAGAAATATCAGACATATATGGCTTTGGCATTGCTTTTTGGTAATTAGAAGGCCTCTAAATGCCGCTTCGCATCACACGTGTATTATGGCTAGCAGTGAAGGGGTTAATTATGTAGCTTGTAGGGAGCTTGCAGGGTTAATTTTAGCTTTAGTGTAGAGCTCAGCCTCCCACCTGAAACATCAGACCCCCTGATCCCTCCCAAACAGCTCTCTTCCCTCCCCCACCCCACAATTGTCCCCGCCATCTTAAGTACTGGCAGAAACTCTGCCAGTACTAAAATAAAAGGTTTAGCAAGAAAGAGAAAGTTCAGTGGCACTACCTATTAAATTAGACTGCCTACACCCTCATTATATTCAGTAGCTCCTTGGCTCTTGATTGGGGTACGTGGTGCTGTGTATTAATTTCATCAGCACGAACAAGCGAAGGGTTAAAGACCCTTCTCAGAATACACTCATAGCACTCCTAGTAGGCATATGTGACGTGAATTAAACTAGATGTAACATGGGCAACGAATGGTTGGAGAGATCTCATTGGATTAAATAAAATATAACTTTTAATTGTTAACACATAAAAACAGAGTTAAAATCTAGGGATGTGCAGGTTAAAATTGAAAAACTCGTAGTAGAGTGTTGAGATACTGAAATTAATACCTGAATGTAAGATTGTACCTGAGTAAAGAATTATGCTTTAGGTAACGATACCTGAATGTGCATATTTCACATAGTGAATGAAAATGAACACTCTTTCAGAAAGCCGTGAGAACGGCGAAACATGTTAGGGAACTGGTGAGGAGTCAGGGAGCTCCTGTGTTTGTTAGGGCTTACTCGTAGTAGAAATATTAATCTGATACTCATTAGTTTTGGCGGTTCAGAACCGTTTAACTAACACTTAGTTGTGTATGATGTACTCAGCTTTGACCTAGTTTAGAGCCTCCGGGTGCTTGATTAACCACCGAGATTAGTTTGGTCGCCATAACAGTTGAGCCACAATTACTTAGGAGGGTATTCGCAGGTGGTGACTATCTAGGGGTGAACTTTCAGTTACAAGTATCAAGAAAGACTGCTGGTAGTTACAACACAAACTGTAGGCAGACAGAATATGGAGTGAATTGAAATCAATATTGAAAGATAGAAATGCTGATACTTAATGCACTTGATACTCACTAACTCCTTTCTGCCTGTACCTACCTATATATAGATACTAACGGTTTGCGCTAAATTTTAGCTAACCGAAACTGAATTATATATTAGCAAGGATTTGAGTGTCATTCTATATGAGACTGCTCTGATTGCAGTGCATACTATCATAACTTATCACAGGTGTGGGAAAGCAATTTCGCTATAACTGCACTAATCTTAGACACACAAGACAGCAGTAATACAAATATACACACCATTTAGAGTGTTTCATTATAATATTTGACACCTAACTATTTAACTCAATCCTTGTTCTAAACCAATAGCCACCTATGTTGACCCTCATTTAATGACCAATCTCCTATCCGTATTAAAAGGTGGGTTCCTTCAAGTGAAAAACGAATAGTAACAAACCACAATATTACACTTAAAGTGGTTAACAAAAGGTTTTCACCCAGGATAACTCTAAAAACAATATGTTGAGATGATATACTAATTTAAACGATGTATTAGATATCCACTCAAATAAATACTATTTGTGATCTGATTTAATACTTGCCAGCAGATAACTTGATACCCAAGTATGCACCAAGCACACTGATTGTACAAACATATATTATCATAGGAATACATTTATAATTCAGTAGGGGCTCTGATCTTATATATGAGCACTTCTGAAATATACAAGAATCTAAGAACACCACTATTTATATTGGGCCACACGATTACCCATCAGAGGAGTACACCTTATCTTTAACTGTGGTGACATCTGATAATACTCCACTGAAAGAGTGTTCATTTTCATTCACTATGTGAAATATGCACATTCAGGTATCGTTACCTAAAGCATAATTCTTTACTCAGGTACAATCTTACATTCAGGTATTAATTTCAGTATCTCAACACTCTACTACGAGTTTTTCAATTTTAACCTGCACATCCCTAGATTTTAACTCTGTTTTTATGTGTTAACAATTAAAAGTTATATTTTATTTAATCCAATGAGATCTCTCCAACCATTCGTTGCCCATGTTACATCTAGTTTAATTCACGTCACATATGCCTACTAGGAGTGCTATGAGTGTATTCTGAGAAGGGTCTTTAACCCTTCGCTTGTTCGTGCCGACTAAAATAAAAGTATATTTACATATGCTGATGTGTAGGATCCCCCCTTAGACCCCAACCTCACTGATCCCCCACCAAACTGCTCTCTAACCCTTCCCCTCTGCAATAATGGGCGCCATCTTGGGTACTGGCAGCTGTCTGCCAGTACCCAGTTTTATAACAAAATGTGCCTTTTTTTTTAAAAAAAAATTCCCTTTTCTGTAGTGTAGCTTCCCCCCCCCACCGAGACCAACCCCCAACCCCTTCCAGGTCCCTTAGATGATATTTTACATTAATTGCGTTTTTAATTTTTAACCTTTTTTTCTGTAGTGTAGCGGTTCCCACCCGCTCCCGCCCCGTGCACGTGCCCGCCCACCACCCCCCGTGCACGCGCGCGCTCCCGTGCGTGCCCCCGTAGCTCCCGCCCCCGATCCCGCCCCCCTCCACTCCACACTGAGCACCGATGGCCGTCCACCCGCCTCCCACGTAAGCTCCCACCCACCAACGATACCGGCCACCGATGTCCGGTGCAGAGAGGGCCACAGAGTGGCTCTCTCTGCATCGGATGGCCAAGGGGGGTTATTGCAGGATGCCTCCATATCGAGGCATCACTGCAATAACCGGAAAGCAGCTGGAAGCGAGCAGGATCGCTTCCAGCTGCTTTCCAGACCAAGGACGTACGCCACACGTCCTCGGTCATTAACTGTCTTTTTTTTTGAGGACGTGTGGCGTACGTCCTTGGTCGTTAAGGGGTTAACTTGTACTTTTCTCCCCCTAGATATGCCAAAAATGCTGCAAAGCAAATAACAGGTTTTAGGTACTTTGCAGCATTTTAAAACCAACCTGGGTTACAAGTTTTGCTTTTTGGCCTCTATAGAGTATGGGACAAAGCACAATTTTCACACAAAAGACAGAGATGTTTAATGGTCACATGTGTAATGCTTAGGGCAGTTCTGATGACAGTACCATAGCAAGTGTTTGGAGAGATGAATGATGACAAATGTAAAAGGAACTCACTCCCCCATTGAACTTTGCACTAATACAATAGTTATATGGCTCACAGCAGTAGTTTTAACTCAAAACAAATGTTGGGAGAATTTGCAGGAGGAAATGGTTGTTCCCTTGATGTAAGTGCAGAATTTTTGAAAACTTTAGCAGCAGCTCCTGCTCAGCCTTTACACATGTGATGTGCACAGAGGTCATGTTGGGTGTGAAAGAAAACTGCCGATATATAGGCACATTGCTGCTTTCCTTATATTTAGATAACCGCAGACAGTGTGATGCGCATTCATAGTGCTTATAACATATATACAAATATTAAGGGTACTCAAGTCTGGAGCATTGTATTACTTTTTGTGTACAAAGGATGTTCTTGTATTGAGATTATTTTTTTAGGTGTTTTACTGTCCACCAATAAAGTAGTGAGAATTCTACTTATTGGCCAGTAAACAATATGTCCTTAAAGGACCACATAATGCAGTAGAATTACATAATTAACAACTACATAATAAAAAGACAATGCAATAGCACTTATTTTGAATTTCAAATAAGCAGTAGGTTTTTATCTGACAAATTTATTTTTCTCCCTTTTTCTGGCCCCCTGTATCATGTGACAGACATCAGCCAATCAGACTAGTATATGTATACCCTGTGAGCTGGTGCACATGCTCAGTAGAATATTGTTCCTCAAAGTGTGCATATAAAAAGACGGCACAATTTGATAATGGAAGTAAATTGGAAAGTGTCTTAAAACTGCATGATCTATCTGAATCATAAAAGTTTATTTTGACTTTTTTTAATGGGACCTAGATGAACATATCAGGTGAGCCAATGACAAGGCATATATTGGTAGCCACCAATCACCAGCTAGCTCCATGTAATGCATCGCTACTCTTTCTCAACAAAGGATAACAAGACAAAGAAATACATTTGATGATAAAAGTACTCTGAAAAGTCAATTAAAATTGCATGCTGTATTTGAACCATGAAAGTTTAATTTTGACTTCCATGTCCCTTTAAATACTGCCTTTAGAGTTTACTGTCCCTTTAACCCCTGGAGTGCTAACGACGGCTCTGAGCCGTTGGAAAGTTTCCCTCTGAGGTACTAACGACGGCTCAGAGCCATCACTAGCACTCACCCACCTTCGTGGCGTTCTGGGGACCTCCATTTACTCCCACCCGGTGATCTGGCCTGTATAGTGACAGGCATCCCTGGGGTTTCACGTTTTGCGCAGTGGCATCACATGCAATGACGTCACTGTGCAACTTTATTTAAAACTGACCATTGTCAGTAATGGGGGCATGCTGCTTGGATGCCTGTATCTTTAATGTGTATAATAAAAAATCAAAAACGTAAAAAAAATTTTTTTAAAAAAAGTTAAAAAAAAAAAAAGGATTTGGGGGTCTCTAAAGGCACATAAATAAAGATCAAAATTGCCTAGAGACCCCCAAAATACATATTCTAAAAATAAAGTTGTTTATTTTTTAAAAATAAATATAGGTTTTAGTATTATAGCTAAATGATCACCGTGGTAACTCGCGTTACCGCAGTGCTCACATAGCTAAGAAATGTTGCATTCCCTGTTACAATACGGACTGATATAATATAATATTTGTAATCCCATGATCACATGGATAATGTGGTTACAAACTTATAAATGGTAGAGGAATGCTATTAAAAAAAATAAAAAAATAATAATAATATTTTTATAATCAGCCTTTAGCGTGCGTGAAGATGAGTAAAACACCATCTTTACGCAGCTCTCTCCATCTTTCAGAACTTCTGTATTTTTTTGCAAAGAAGCTTATTTTTTGCAATAAAAATTACATATTTTCTAGCGACATAATTCCTTTAAAAATATCTATTTATTTTGTAAAGAGAAATAAAAAAATAAAAAAAAAATTATCTTTCAACTTTACGGGGTTATGTCTGCAATCAGACAGCTGTAGCCACCTGAGAAATTAAGATACATTAAATAAAGTACACATTTTTGGAAAGTACACCCTTTTGCGCATCAAATGGGGTGCTACAAGTATTGTTAGCACAAAAATAGACAATGTAATAAGTGGAATATGGCTCTTTGCTAAAAATAAAATATTTTTTTATGCAAAGCACCATGTTCTATTAATTACTGCGCACCTCAATTATGTGCTAGAGATACATGTAGCCCCTCATTTGATGCGCAAGAGGGTGTACTTTCTACAAATGTGTGCTTTGTGTACCATATTTTAAGTGGCTAGAACTGTTTAATTGCAGACATGGCAATCTTGAAATCGTCTAAAAAAAAAAAATAGCATTTAAACTTTTATGGGTTGAGTCTGCAATCAGACAGCTGTAGAAACCTGGGAAACTAAGATACATTAAATAAAGTACACATTTTTGGAAAGTACACCCCTTGGCGCATCAAATGAGGGGCCACATGTATTGCTAGCACAAAAATATACAATGTAATAATAAGTGAAATATGGCTCTTTGCTTAGAATTTATTTTTTTAAAGGACCAGTCAACACAGTAGATTTGCATAATCAACAAATGCAAGATAACAAGACAATGCAATAGCACTTAGTCTTAACTTCAAATGAGTAATAGATTTTTTTTCTGACAATTTTGTTATTTTGTTTCCACCCCCTGTACCATGTGACAGCCATCAGCCAATTACAAATGCATACACCCTTATTCTGTGAATTCTTGCACATGCTCAGTAGGAGCTGGTGACTCAAAAAGTTTAAATATAAAAAGAGTGTGCACATTTTGTTAATGGAAGTAAATTGGAAAGTTGTTTAAAATGGCATGCTCTATCTGAATAATGAAAGTTAATTTTGACTTGAGTGTCCCTTTAAGCAATGTAACTTATTCCATTAATTGCTGTGCACCCCAAATTCATGCTAGAAATACTTGTAGTCCCTCATTTAATGCACCAAGGGGTGTTACTTTCTGCATATGTGTGCTTTGTGTACCCCATTTTAATTTCTCAGGTGGCTAGAACTGTTTAATTGCTGAAAACAATACAGTAAATTCTAAGATGCTGTTTTTGATAATTTATCAAATTGACATGCCTGCAATGAAACAGTGGAAAAAAAACTGTGAGATGTTCTTAATTTCTGCTTATTTCAGACAGGTTACCTACTACAAATATTTATCCACACAGTTTTTGATGATAGTGCTTAGAAAAATAAAATTACATTACTTTTACACTTTTTTCACATTTTACGCACTATGTTTTAAACCTGATGATACATACACATATAATAATGTATATTATGAATCTGCTGGGTCTGCTGAAAAAAACAATATAAATAGTTTGTATAGTTTATTCACAAAAACTTTACTTCTAAAAGTGTTTAAATGTGAACTGCAACAAAAAGCTCAATACCAGCTTAGCACACAGGTGGGAAATTGCTTAGCAGACAAAGGGTTAAAGGGATAGAACAGTCAAAATTGAAATGTGCACTGGTGCATTTTAATTTTGAATTGAATAGCATTTTAGCATTATACTTCCATTATCAAAAAAGCTTTTAGTAAAAGCTATTACTGTTTTTCAGAGGCATATGCACATATGCTGTGAGGGCTCAAACAA
The DNA here is from genome assembly GCF_027579735.1 of Bombina bombina. Lineage (NCBI taxonomy): Eukaryota > Metazoa > Chordata > Amphibia > Anura > Bombinatoridae > Bombina > Bombina bombina. The sequence continues at coordinate 1,191,427,684 of NC_069499.1, forward strand.
CCATATTCAAACACCAGACCACCTCAGAGGGTCAGCAGTGGCTTGTATGACGCAATTCATACACACAATACACACCACTACCAGCTCTCTGAGTTTGAATACCGGTGCACTGGCCCTCACAGCATTTTTGCTAATTGAAGTATATTGCATTTTTTTTTTAATTTAAAACAGAAAAACACCTGTGCACTTTTCAATGTTTACTTTTCTATCCCTTTAAAAGGACAGTCTAGTCAAAATGAAATTGTAATGATTCATATAGGGCATGCAGAGGCTTATACACAGGGTAATCACAGAAGTAAAAAGTTATCAATCTAAAAGTGTTGGTTATGCAAAACTGGAGATTGGGTAATAAAGGGATTATATATATTTTTAAACAGAAATTCTGGAGTAGACTGTCCCTTTAAAATGTTTCAGAAGGGTAAAACAGGACAGATATTTTCCAAAAAAAAAAAATCCAATTGTCTGATAACTGGAAAATGGGGAAAGTCCACCCTAACTCATCCAACGCATGAGTAGAGGGAAGTAGACGGTTACTTTGCTACTGGGTAGTAAACAGCTTGGTCCCCAAGTAGATGCTAAAAGCTTGGCACTGTTATATTTTCAGCTTGTGCTGCTAATTGTGCAGGGGGGAGAGGATGATATCAGATTTCACATCACATTTGCATTGTACTTAAAAGCTTCCAGTAAACACAATTCATAACTTTATAAACAATTAACTGTCTATAAGCACATACTATTGCATTCTAGCCTTTCATATGTTGTGATAAATGAGATATGCTAAAGATTAGATGTGGAATGGGGGTGTCCCAGGTGACAACCATGTTTGATGGTTCAAGGGCTGATCCTTCCAAAGGAGGCTGCTGGATTTTACTATTTCATGCAACAAATCAGTATTTTCATAACCCTTTGGTTTGGTACACAGAGTTCCTGATTATGGGCTAAATTAGCACTTCTTGTTTGTTAGATGTTGGTGCCCTTCATCTGGATGTCTATCTGTCTATATCAGGGGTCAGTAACCTTGGCCCCAAGATGTTTTTGAACTACATTTCCCATAAAGTTGAGCCACTATTTAGACTGTCTGAGCATCATGGGAAATGTAGTTCCAAAACATCTGGGGGCCCAAGGTTGCTGACCCCTGGTCTGTATCTATCTATGTATCTATCACATAATACAAAGGGAAGGAATATTAAAGTGATGGTAAATTTCAGAAGAATGTTGCAATGAAAAATATATTAGTTTGTAGTATAAAAGATTTATAATCTTAATTGGTATTGTCTGTATCTCCACCCCCTTCATTTCCTCTTTTGGCTGGGCTGTAATGTATACTCTCTACATAGGCTTTCTAAAGGCTTTAAAGTGGCTGGACTTCAAGATTGTCATATGACACACACATTGATTGGATGTTCACTAGAATTGTTCATCCAAGTGGGCCGGTGTCTTGTTGAAATCTGCGACCCAACAGAATTTGTGACCGTTACGTCACCACATTCCTGACCGCACACGTGACTGGTTGACCACCAATCACCTGCTAGAGACACCTCCTTCGTCACGGTCGCACATTCTGAGTGCTCGCATCTGAGTGCTCACATTGATCCGGGTGGTAAAATTATACAAGCAAAGGAGCTATTGCATTGTGCTCTTTTATTCTCCTAATGCAACTTATCTCTAAAGCACCACACCGGCGGCAGAGTTAAGATGTTGCTTGACCTCAATATTACATATTTTTATTTCAATCTCTCTGCATATTCACTTTTTCACGTCCTCCGTCTCTACTACACACATCTACTTTCTCGCGTCACATTACCGTCTTAACTCCAAGTACTTAATATTGTTGCCTGGTATATAGCCATTAGGTCAGGAATATATTATTGCCTCTTAGTAAGCGAGCACTCAGAATGTGCGACCGTGACGAAGGAGGTGTCTCTAGCAGGTGATTGGTGGTCAACCAGTCACGTGTGTGCTGAGGAATGTGGTGACGTCACGGCTCGCAGATTTCGATACTACACCGGCATAACCTTGTAATAGAAGCTTTACTATATGAACTAATTTAACCCTTTCACAGATGGATTAAAAACAAAAAAAGGTACACATATACTTTTTTAATGGCAAAAATTCCATATATGGCATTTGATTAGTTATAGTTTACCATCCGTTAAAGCACATTTTTAAATTTGTAAAAAAAAAAAAAAGACTGAAATTCAGAGTAAGTGCTGCTGCATTGTCTTTTTATTAGGTAATTCTACTGTATTTAAAGTGAAGGTAAAGTTTTCTCTTTCTGCAAACAGTATTTAATTTATTGCCTTGTAAAATCCACAGTCGCTAAGTTTTTTTTTTTTTTTAACCTAACATATTTAGTTAATAAATGTATGTTTTTCTCCCCTACCGTTCTGTTGCAAGCTCCGCCCACGATCCATTTCCTCTCTGTTTAGCTGATGACGTATAGAGCGTTCCCACACGCTCTATACTTGTCTACAATGCTCGTGCCCAGGTAAGAAAATTACTGCGCACACGCAAAACATCAACGACGCTACACAATGCGCATGCGTTACTGGCAGTCTGATTTACACAGCACAAGCCTGCTATTGTTGGTCAGTAAGCATGCACTAAATGGGGCCGCGCTTGGTTTTCCACAATGCTCGTGCCCAGGTAAGAAAACTACTGCGCACGCGCAAAACATTGCCGATTTTACACAATGCGCATGCGTTAATGGCAGTCTGATTTACACAGCACAAGCCTGCTATTGTTAATCAGTAAGCATGCGCTAAACGGGGCTGCGCTTGGTTTTCCAGGGACAGCATGGAAGCTAAAAGCATGCGCAGAGCTTTGTCGATAGCGGTGACGTCAAATGACGGCCGCCTAACGGCCAGGAAATCAATTGGCTGTTATTACAATGTGACCAACAAGCTAAAAAAAATAAATAAATAACGGGATGAATCAAAGGCTTATTAGACTGCGGTTAAAATATTATAAAACTAATAATAGAACTAAAATTGAAGATTTTCATGAATTAAAGTACCATTAATTTGTGCTGTATTGCAGATAAGTGCATAGTAATACAGCGAACTTTACCTTCACTTTAATGGTTCTTTAGTTGAAATAATTTTTATTAACTCCTCTCCACCTCCTCCATATACAGGGATCATACAGACATTTCATGTTTTTGGGTACATCAGATATCACAGTACAGTAGTTTCTTAACATAGGTGTGCTCATCTCTGAAGGTATCCCATTATGTGAGATTTTTAACCGTTCATATGCCTCATCCCTTATTGGCATATATGAAGAGTCCAACACTTAAATGTGGTTTTAATGTCTCAATACTATGTTCTTCATAGTCTTCTGTGGAGTTGTTTTTCTTAGTACATTCTCCCCCTGTCGATGCTCTACTTTAATCTCCTTTAGAATATTATTCTTTGTAGGGAGTAGAATAATGTGGGGGGGGGGTGCTTTCATAATAGTTTCAACCTAACTTATCAAACTCTGAAATTTAAACAAACCAAACTAACAAATCAACAATATAAAAACATTCATAGAGTTGTATTCTACCACTGCATATTTTATATTCTTCTTATCTAAAGATTGCTTGCTCATCTAGGAGTGCTTCTGTCAAGGATCTAAGTATCCCCTCCAACCAATCACTTCCCCTCTCTACTTTTTTAGATATAGGTTATATCTCCTTCCTCCCCCAGTCTCAATCCTCTTTTACTAGTTATAAGGTGTTACTGCTTATTGTTATCCATTATCCAGTAGAACCAGACTTTTTGGAACCAAGGTTCCATGTCTAGCACATTTGCTGCTGATTCATACAATGAATATGTTACCCGGATTCTAGCTAGAACCTCTGCCCACGACGGTATTTCCGTCTTCCAGTATTTTGCTATAGTTATTCTCGTGATAGTGCACAAAATCCTGATAAACACATTTATGTGCGTATTAAATCTAGTTATATTCTCATGTAGTAGTGCCTGTGCTGGGGTGAGAAAAATCTGTTCATTCAATATCTTGCTCAATAATTCAGATAATTTTCGCCATACGTTGCTTACTTTAGTGCATTCCCACCACATATGGAAATAGGTGCCTGCTGTTTGACAGCCCCTGTAACAGCGATTATTGCTCCCCTTAACCATGTGGGCTGTTTTTGTTGGTGTCAGATACCATCTAAAAGATGTTTTCAATATGTTTTCCCTGAGATCTGCACTTATAAGTCCTTTACTAGACTGAGAAAACATTTCATCCCATTTATCTATCTCAATCTCTTTACCTAGATCTCGTTCCCATTGTAGCATTACTGAGGATTTTGTTTGTCTCTTACTCTCCTGAATAGAAATATATAACCTAGAAATTGCCTTTTTAGGTCTATTGAGGGATGTGCACAGGTACTCTAAAGTCGTCTGTCGAGTTTGTGTCACCTCTGTTCCTAGGTAGTCTCGTATGGCTGACATTGTTTGGAGATACAGGAACCAATGTAACTGGATGGGCTCAAGTTTTTGCTGAAGTTGATTATATGTCAACAGCTTACCCTGTTGTTGTAAATCTGCAACCCTGTATAACCCTTTATTTTCCCACTTCATAACTCTACGTTTGAAATCGTCGTTTACTATGTATTTCAGTGGTATCGTCAGTGAGTTCACAGGTATCAACCCTCCCATCTGTTTGGTAGTCATCCATTGTTGTCTAGTAAGCAGTGTGGTTTTATTTTGATATATAGCACGAGATTCCCTAAGATCCCTGTCCCATAGGATGCCATCTGGTGTCTCTTGATTCAACATTTCTGCTTCTAGAGCAGGCCATAGTATGTTTGTCTGTCGCCTCCCTAATATCGAATTCTGGGCTAAGCGAGCTGCTGTGTGATAGTCGTGTAAATTAGGGACTCCCATCCCTCCCAGTTGTCTATGTCTATCTAAAATATGACGAGAGATTCTCGGGTGTCTATTGTCCCTCAAAAATCTATGTATATCTTTCTGGAGATTGTCAAGGTCTGGGGTATTAATTTTTATGGGAAGTACTCGAAACAAGTATAGAATTCTAGGCAGGATTGTCATCTTCACCGCAGATATTCTGCCATACCATGAGAACCCCATCTTCCTCCATTTCCCTAAGTCAGATCGGATTGCCTTAAACAGGGGAACATAATTTGTAGTATACAGTTTAGAGGAGTGTATAGTTAGTTTGATCCCCAAATATTTTAGCCCCCCTAGCGCCCATTGAAAATCGAAGTTAGCTTCTATCAGCTTTATTGTGTGATTTGGGATAGATAGAGGGAGTGCCTCACACTTATCGGCGTTTATTTTATAACCCGAAATTTGGGAAAACAAGTCTAGTGCCTGGTATAAAAAGGGCAAGGACTTCAATGGGTTCGTAATCGTAAGTAGCACATCGTCAGCAAACAGGGCAATTTTATGATTTAACTTCCCTATCTCCACCCCTGATATGTTTGGGCAATTTCGTATGTATGCTGCTAGTGGTTCTATGCACAGTGCAAAGATTAAAGGTGAAAGCGGGCATCCCTGTCTCGTACCGTTGAGTATATGTATTTCTTTAGATTGGTGTCCTATCGCTCTAACCTGGGCTGTTGGTGTCGAGTATAACCCTCTAATAGCTTGTAAGAATCTCCCATTAAATCCCATTGTTGTGAGCACCGCCATCATATATTTCCAATCTACTCTGTCGAATGCCTTCTCCGCATCCAGTGACAGGATCAGAGAAGGCATTCCCTTCTCTTGAAGATAATCTATTACCGACACCATTTTACGAATATTATCCGGGGCTTCCCTATCCTTAATAAATCCAACCTGGTCTGCATGTATAATGGAGGACAAAATATGTTTTAATCTATTGGCCAATATTTTAGTAACTATTTTGAGATCTTGATTGATAAGAGAGATTGGCTTATAACTAGCACAGAATTTGGGATCTTTCCCTTGTTTCGGTATGACTACTATCCTAGCACGAAGAAGGTCCTTAGGTATTTCCCCCCCCCTCCATAATATGATTCGCGAATACCACTAAGTGGGGCACCAGAATCTCCTTAAATGCTTTATAATATTCCCCTGGGAAACCATCAGGACCTGGGGCTTTACCTGGCTTAAGGTCTTTAATGGCTGCCAGCACCTCCACCGTTGTGATTTTGGCGTTTAGAACATCCCTATCGTCTTCCGTTATTGGGGTTAGTTTTGCCTTTGAGATAAAGGAATCGAATATCTCCCGTATGGAGGAATTATGTTGCACTTTTAAACCATCATAAAGTTCGCTATAAAACCTGGCAAATGTATCCACAATCTCCTGAGGGTGGGAGGTTATCTGTCCATTGGAACTCTGTATCTGTATCTGTGTAATTATCTCTAATTTTCTTTGCTAAGTACTTGTCTGGTTTATTAGAAAAAATATAATAGTTTGTTTTTAGTTTATGTGCAGCTCTTAGAGATTGCTCATTTAATAGCGAGTGTAATTTCTGTCTTTCATTATTAAGTTGCGTCAGTGTGGCCCTCGACTGAGTCTGTTTATGTAACGTTTCTAGAGATTTAATCTCTGCCTCAATTTGCTTTATGTGAGCCTCCCTTTGTTTCTTGTACTGGGACTTCTCCTTAATAAGAATCCCTCTCAGCACTGTTTTATGTGCCGCCCAAGGTGTGATTGGGTTCACTGTGGAATCTGTGTTGATCATCCAATATTCTTCTAAGTGTCTAAGTATGTTGTTTTTTACTAGCTGGTTTTTCGTGCAGGATGGGTCATATGTCCATGTCTTTATTCTATTTGGGTCTGAGAGATTACCTAGTTTTAATTGCGTAATGGAGTGGTCAGACCATACGCATGGATGTATGTCTATGGTTTGTATTGCCGGCTGCAGGATCTGACTTGTAAACACATAATCTATTTTACTGTAGCTATTATGGGCTGATGAGTAGAAGGTTGTATCCCTAGATCCCCCATTCAATGCCATCCAAGTGTCATGTAGAGTATGTTGCTCAAGTATACCAAGTATATTTTTAGCAATCTTTTTTTGCCTATGTTTTTTATTTGATGACAGGGTAATATCTTGTTTTATTAATGCCTGGAGATCAATGTTGAAATCTCCCGCCAGTAGTATTCGCATTCTCGACCAGCCGGTCAGCAAATGTGAAACATTTTCAAAGAATTTATCTTGCTGCTCATTAGGAGCGTAGACATTGCACAAAAGCACATCTATGTCCTCTATCCTACCCATCACTAAGAGATATCTACCTTCCGCGTCTGATATGGTCTCTTTGTGTGAGAATGGTATGGATGAGTGTATCAAGATAGAAACTCCTCTCTTTTTGGAGTCCAAGGTGGAGTGAAATTGTTGTGGATATTCTCTTGCCCAATATTTAGGTATGTTTTTTTTAAGAAAGTGGGTTTCCTGTAGGTATATGATAGTCGCCCTTAGTCTTCTATAGTTAGTCATAGCCGTCCTTCTTTTAATGTCTGTGTTAAGGCCTCTCGCATTGTGCGAGATTAACACTATCCTAGGGAACGCTATTGTCTCTAATATGTGTAAGTGTCAGTCTCTTACTCTTTACCGTCCACACCATTGTGGTATGTAATAGTCTGTTGTCATAAGGGTTGCCCTCACTTCTCTTCTGGTGTTTTAGGAATTTTTGGTTCTCCTGCCCTCTCCATTGTTTCTCTAAAGCTACCTCCTCTGATGAGTGAACATGCAATGTAAAATGTCTTACAACTCTATATAACATATATATGAACAAACATATAATCAACATTAACTGATACTGACATATTTTTAAGATAAACATGTGTCAAAACAAACATAAATAGTGGCAAGCCGGTGGTCTTACCAGAAACCATAGCATATAATTCTTTTTTTTTGAGTGAAATAATAATATCATTCTTTTAAAGAAGGTCCAAACAATAAACCTCCTTGCTGAATCAGAGGTTAACCAGTTCGGGTAAACCTCTAAGTTGTCATCAAAAGAGCATAAATACTCCTTTCTGCCTCATGTGTGGGTTATCCGATAATTTCAGGTTTTCGTTTTCTTCTTTGTGACTTTCTTCCACTTTGATCTTTGAGGTTTTGGACGAACTTGAGATGAGTCGAGCGGATGTGCTGCTGTTTCTCCAGTTGTGGTGTCTGGGGGTTCTAGGTCAAGAGATCTACATATATCAGGGATCTCTTCTACTGTCTTGATAGACAGCAGCCTTCCATTCCGCATCACTTGTAGTGCAAAAGGAAAGCCCCATCTGTATGGGATCTGATTTTTCCTCAGAAGTAGAGTAAGAGGTCGTAGTGTATTTCTTCGTTGTAGCGTTTTAACGCAGAGGTCCTGAAAAAATTGGATGATATTTCCCTGAAATTTGAAGGTGGGATTTTGTCTGGCTGCTAGAAGTATCTTCTCTCTGTCTGGGAACCGTAGCAATTTGATGATAACATCTCTTGGTGGCTGATCCGATCTGGGTTTGGGTCTGAGAGCCCTATGAGCTCTTTCTATTGGGTAGTCCGAATCATTGGGTGTTCCCAGAATAGCATGGAACATTTGTTGGAGATAAGTGTGGAGCTGTTCAGCCGTTATAGTTTCGGGTATCCCCTTAAGCCTGATATTGGATCTTCTGTTTCTATTTTCCATATCTTCTATTTTCTCTTCTAGTTCCGTTATTGTTTGTTGTTGTGTGGCTAATGTTTCCGAGACTGCCGCAACTTCCTCTCCCATCTCATCTGTGGTTGTTTCTAGGGAGTCTACCCGGCTTCCTAGTTCTGAGATCTCATTTTTAATCTCAGTGAGACTGCCAGTAATTGTCGCTTGAAAACTGTCCATTTTCTCCCACAGTTTTTCAAAATTGGATGTAATGTCCTGTTTAGAGACTAAGGACCCGAGATCTGCTCTAGTTACAGGTATCATATCATTGGAGTCTACTTCGTCTTCAGACTCCAGGTCTTCTTCTATTTCAGCTGTGGGGTGGTCTTGAATTTTAGTTGTTTTAGCCGTTTTGAAGAAGGTGTCCATTGATATGGATTTCGCCCCTTTATCACTTTTGGGGCCTTTTCTGGTAGACATGGTCAATTTCAAAACTAATGAAAGTGTATTGCTATATGGTTAAATATAGCAATGAGCTATAGAAAAATATAGAATCAGACTCCCCCTTCTCTTTTTCTCAGGTGTGGGCAAAAAGCAGATTATCTTCAGCTACCATACTATAATAAGGCTGTTTTATTAATCTCCTCTGAAATATATATAGAAATCCCCACTCTCTCCATGCAAATGGGGAATAGGCAGCCACGTTCCAAGCCTCTGCTTCCTATCCTGTTATACACCAATAAATTTAAATCCCAGCATTCATCCGCTTTTCTATCAAAATCTTCACTCCCTTTGTCGCAATCCCCCTCATTTCTAGTTAGAAAACATATTGATCAGTCTCTGTGGGACTCTGCAGAGTATGAGGGGCTTGCTGTGCTAATGGTAAGGAAAAAAAAGAAAAAGAAAAATCTTTACTCCTTCACATCATCAGATTTCTGGTAGGCCATCCAGCTGTATCACTCGGCCATTTAGCTATCTATTTCCATTTCTTTTTACCACTTAGCTGAGTCAGAGCATGTGATGACACTCCAAATCAAGATGTTTGAGTCTCTTCTACTGTCTCCTGTCCCCAGGGCATGTGTCCACACTGGACCAAGTCGGAGAGGGAAAGTGGGATATGACCTGCTGAACAAAGTCAGCAGGAAATGGAGGGGACAGAGACCAGCAACGTTTTGTTGCCTAGCTTTGTATTAGGGTATCCCAGCAAGTGTTGAATCCTGCCACAAGTTAGTCTCTTATGCGGTCAGCCCAGTGTTTTACAGCTAAGCCTACGCTGTCAGTAATGCAGTTCTGGCGTGTAGCGTTCAATTACACTTCTGTCCAGTAACTATGGGGCACTGCTTATGATTTTAGTGGACAGTGTCAATAGATATAGTTATTACATTCCCCTAGTGTGATTTTCCTTTTACCTGCTTAGGATGGCTGTATGGATTCTCCGGATTCACACTGTCATAAGTTGTTCCCTTGTTTGTGTTTCCAGCTACCGGGCCGCAATCAAGATGGCGCTTTTTCGCGCCACTAATCTCTTCTCTCTGCAGCGTTAATCCGCCGGCCGCTCTCTGCCTCAAACAGCACCGGGTATAATTGTCAGTGACAGTCGGGTGCGCAATCTGCTGCAGGGTCAGTCCTCTTCCTCCCCTTGAATGTTATGCGGTCACTGGCTTCGGGTGTAATAGACACCGCCGGAGCTGCCGTTAAGTTCTGTTTTCCTTAAGTATAGTGAGACGGCTCCGGAGCGGAGCCCCGACCCTCCGGAGTCGTATATCTCTTTCTGGCTTGCAGTCCCCAAACAGGCAATTAGGTTGTCAGCAAAGATCCGGTGAGGGATTAAACTGTCCGGGGCGTCAGGGCCTCAATGTCTCATACACAGCGTCTCTTTTTATATTTGCCGTTATCTGCTATTAGTGCCGATCAGGGCACCCCAGCATCTCACTTCAACAATCTCTTAAGAAATCCAGCCAAGTTAGGTAAAACTATATAATTTAGGTGGTTAATTTATTACTTGCACAGGAGCTTCTGCAAGATGCTGTTACTTCGTTCAGTAGCTAGCTCCGCCCTCCGCCTCTCTTTAATGGTTCTTTAAAGGGACATTAAACGTAGTAGCGTGGTTACTACTCACCATGCTATTATTTATCCTCCCGTGCCTACAGCAGTCTTTGAAATTGTTCTCTAATTTTACCTCCTTACAATTATCAGCTAGTGAAGCTCTGCATCTTCACACTGGGGGGCGCCATCTTGAAATTAAATTTATTATCTAACTTTTAAACTGAGCAAACAAATGCAAAAATGTTACAATACCACTCTATATTATGTGAGCTAAACTGAAGTACAAGGTAACAGCTGTCAAAAAGCAGCTATGTGGAAGTGCCCTGCTCCTATCACAAGATGTAGCAATACGAGAGATACAAGATGGCGGTGCCCAATATAAAATGCAGAGCTTTACCAGCTGGATTGCTGCAGGTGCAGGATGGCAAACAAAAACAAGGTAAATACTGTAATTGTACCCAGCAGTTTAATGTCGTTTTAAGCTACCACTATACTACTTACCAGCAACCACCCACAACAAATTAAAAAAAAAATCCTTAATCTTTGGGCTGGAACCTAAAGACACATTTTTCATGTTTTTGGCAATCAGTGCGCTAAGATAAAATATATTCATGACCTGATTTTGGATGGGATGCACCTCATACAGGGATACTATATATTCTTAGCATAGATATAATATTTTCTTTGAATGACTCAGAAGATTCTTTACAAATAAGAGTGGATACAGCTTAGGTAACACAAATTGTAGCTGCTCAGGCCAAGAGCTATTTTCCCACCCTCTAGATGAATTGTGCACCTTTCCCTTCCTAAAGGGATATGAAACCCAATCATTTTCTTTTGTGATTCAGGCAGAACATACCATTATAAAAAATGTTTTCAATTTACTTCTATTATCAAATTTGATTCATTCCCATGTTATTCTGTGTTGAAGAGAACCTAGGTCGGCATCTGGAGCACTACATGACAGGAAATAGTGCTGCCCTCTATTGCTCTTGCAAATGGATAACATTCTTACAGAACTGCTGGCTTATAGTGCACCAGAAATGGGCTCCTAAGCATGCGTCCTAGCTTTTCAATAAATGATACCAACAAAAAAAAACAATTGATAATAGAAATAAATTAGAAAATTGTTTAAAATTGCATCGGAATCGTGAAAGAAAAAAATTGGGTTATATATCCCTTTAATAATATGTTTTAGAGATAGCTATTTTATTTGTATTTATTATAGAACATATAGACTGCTATAACTGCACAAAAACCTTCACCATTTATTTTATTTAAAATTACTGTAATATTTTACAGGTTCTATGTATAAAACCATAGATTTAAAAAAACATAATTTTTTTATGCCCTACTTCAGTCTGTGTGCTTCCCCCCCCCACCACTGTAGCTCCTTATGGTGACCACCTGGTTTGCCTTATGAAAGCACTGACCCTTAGTGATTAACATAAGGCAATGCTATACAGTTTCTTGTCTAAGCTTTTTTTCTGTTATGCCATTTTGTGCCAAATTCTTGTTTAAATGCTAGGTGTATGGAAAGTTAGAAAGTTCCATGTACAGAACCAATATATTTCCGAAGTAAAGTGTTTCTTATAGATAGACAAACCCTGCTTCAGCTAACAGACCTTAATTCAGCTATCCTCAGACCTTGGTATCCTTTGTTATAGACAAGTGGATTCCAGATGTGTTGCTCAAAGTATATTTTCTGAATATCCTGGAGATGATTTCTTCATGCTCTTTTCTAATTAAATAGGTAAAAGATGCTGCAATAGAGATGTATGTGACTCTGCTTTTAGCTCTAAATGCTTTTATGCCTAAAGAGGCCAACATGATTATGTTCCAGACTTTTCCCGCTCCTCAACGCCTCAAGGGCATACAATCCAGTCCTGCCTCTCAGGGACCCTAGCAAGCACACCAGTGCACAGCACATTTTACTTTAAAGGGACATTAAACACTAAGGGCTAGATTACAAGTGGTACACTAATTTATTGCACTGTTGTAAAAGGGCAAATACGCCTGTTTATGGGCGTGTGCGATAAATAACCAGCCATTACCAGCGCTCATAAAATTAACCAAAGATCAGATCTCTGCTTAATTTTATAAATGTCCCCCAATTGGCCACAAAATACAGTGGTGTGTAGTTTATTAAAAAATAAAAATTGTAGCATTTTTTATTTTTTAATAAAAAAAACTGCAAGAAGCAGTTATGAAGGCTGAAAGTTGGCGGGTGTTAGAAAAAAAGCGGCACTGAAAAGTGCCTTTACACTGCAGTCTATGGGCACTGTGTGTTCTTAGTAAATATATATGTATATACACATATTAACACATAAATATATATCTATAAAGGCATATACACACTGTATATATTTATATTTGCTGCCTATCGCTGTGCGACTTACCCCCTTCGCTGCGCTAGTTGTCATGCCGTGTCTGATGGCATGAGAACAAGGCTCCATTGGGGCCTATGAAAGCGTGCTCTCGTGAGCGCAATGCTTCTGTGCAATGCGAACAGGAGGTTTGCATTGCACCTCACTTGTAATACCAGTGCACAATTGCATGCGCTGGTATTACTAAGTTGAGTGCAAATATAGCTGAAGTGATATTTTGCTCTCAACTTGTAATCTTGCCCTAAATAAATGCTAGTTAGAAAGATGCATTCAAAAAAAAGATTAGTCTGAGTATAACATGTAGGTTATTAGTTGTTTAAATAGTGACAAAATAAGTGTAATGTTTTAGTGTCTATAAAACAATGGGAGCTGCCATGTTGTAACTTAGGTTACTTTATCTGCTGCAGCCAATTAGGGACAGTTATAAATAGGTCACTAAAGTGTGCAGCTAATGGCGGTGTGGAATATAACAGTGTTCAGCAATTCCATTTCTAACTGGAATTAAAAAGCTCACAATTTCAGAATGGAATTACTGGGAAAGAAGACAAAATAAATAGTGAAAGTATATTGTAAAGTTTTTAAAATATACAATTTATCATTTTATATTACTATCTCAAAGTGTTTAATGTCCCTTTAAATAGAAATTCCAATGCATGAGTGTTAAACACATACACCTTTCACTCCCAAAAAAGAGCGCAGTCTGTGAAGAAAAAGAACTCCAAATGGTGCAATGTTGTATATAATATGCAATCTTTATTACCACCCAAATATGCCAAATACTCACAATATCTGGCGATTGAAACTTCACATAAAGGTATCTTTTTAAATTTTCATGTAACACCGAGTCCACATGCAGCAAACACACGCTTAAAGGGACAGTCTACACCAGAATTTTTATTGTTTTAAAAGATAGATAATCCCTTTATTACCCATTCCCCAGTTTTGCATAACCAACTCAGTTATAATAATATACTTTTAACCTCTGTGATTATCTTGTATCTAAGCCTCTGCAAACTGCCCCTTTATTTCAGTTCTTTTGATAGACTTGCAGTCTAGCCAATCAGTGCCTGCTCCCAGTGCGAGCACAGTGTTATCTATATGAAATACGTGAACTAACACCCTCTAGTGGTGAAAAACTGTTAAAATGCAATCTGAAAAGAGGTGGCCTTCAAGGTCTAAGAAATTAGCATATGAACCTCCTAGGTTAAGCTTTCAACTAAGAATACCAAGAGAACAAAGCAAAATTGATGATAAAAGTAAATTGAAAAATTGTTTAAAATTACATGCTCTATCTGAATCATGAAAGTTTATTTTGGCCTAGACTGTCCCTTTAAGAAACAGACCAGCGATGTACCCGGTCAGCGTGTGACGTCAACACCCGACAACAGCTGATTCAGTTCCAGCTAAGTTTGCATACACGGACTCACAGGATCACTGCCTCAACGCGTTTCTCTCCCCCTGCTGGGCGCTTTCTCAAGCAGATTAATGATCTCAACTTCACACTTCATTATTTATACCTAATCCAATGGCGCCAATAGTACAATTACAAACAACAACTCTTCTAATACTTGTTTTAAAATAAATCTGATTGTAAATACAATAAATCTATCTCTTCAAAAGTATTTTTGATAACATACTGACATCCAGCTTCCCTATCTAATTAGTCTCTTTATATTCTAGACCAGTGGTTCTCAACCAAAGTGACCTCAAGGCCCGGTAAATTTTAGCTGGACATGTCCAGGGCCCAGTAGTTTATATATATATATATATATATATATATATAGAGAGAGAGAGAGAGAGAAAGCAGCAGGGATTTGCCCTATCAGTAACTAAGCAGTTCAGTGGGGGCCCTGGAGTGTGGGGGTCCTGCTGAGGGTCTGCCGCTGTGAGGGCCATGGAGTGTGAGGTCTTGCCCTGGAGGTTGGGGGCCCTTTCTTTGGCCCTTAATGTTGGGGGTCCTGGCTCTGGAGGTTGATGGGCCTGTTGGGGTTAGGGCAGGGAGGCTACCATGTTCATTTGCATAAATTTGAATACATTTGGGTCAGTGTGAGACAGTTTTCCTGGGGCCTTGATTGGTCTCAGTCTGCCCCTTGTGTGCAGTGGGGTAAGAGTGTGCAGTGGGGGCATGACAGGTCAGGGCCCACCAGCAGGGCTATCACGGCCCGGTACTGGGCCACGGCCTGGCTGTTGAGAAACCAGGTTCTAGACCATCAAGATTATGTCTAAATTTGATTTATATCTAAAAACCTATTATTCTAAACTAAAATTCCCTAATCATAATATTAAACCCCCTGGATAAAAGTTTATATATCTATACATCAGTCAATATTGGTAAATATAAAAACCAAATACTATGCATCAATAAATACTAATAATTGATTTAAAATATAATAATAAAAAATCTTAAAACCAAATTCAAAATTTTTCTAGAAAATATATATTTAGTATTTATCTACACCTACACTATATGGTCATTATTAAAAATTATACATACATATAGTGAATAACAGAATAAGAGATAAAAGCATTTTCCAAACTCTTTTTCAAATTATGAAAGCTGCCACATCTAAATCAACATTTAGACCCTTAGGCGCGAGGGTCCCTAGTTTATATATCCAGAAGGTCTCTCTACACCTAAGGTCCAAAAGTCTATCACCACCTCTGGGATTAGATTTTACCATTTCAATACCCTTCACAGTCAGGCATTTAGGGTCACATGCATGTCTCTGGGAGTAATGAATCGGTACACTATGTTTTAAAATAGGTTTTTTTATATTATAAAAATGTTCACTGTATCTTTTGGATAGGCTTCTTTTTGTGCGACCTACGTACTTTAGTCTACAACTACACTCTAACAAATAGACTACATAAGTACTCTTACAGGTGATAAATTGTTTCACTCGAAATTCTTGCCCCGGTGTTGATCTAAAAACTGATCTCTCCTTATCAATACATTTACATATTGGACATCTTGCTTTATGACATCTATATGTACCTTTTAAACTTAAAAAAAATCATTAATATTACACTTAATTGGTTTAATTTCCTTCAACTTGCTAGGGGCAAGGAGATTCTTTAAATTAGTATTCTTCCTATATACAACATTCGGTCTTGTATCAAGCTCCTCTTTTAACAGAGGATCCCCTTTTAGGATTGGCCAATAATTGTGCAATATTTTCTTAACATTCGTAATACCTTCACCATATGTAGTAATAAATTTAACAGTCTGCCTTTCCTGTTTTCATAAATTATCTTTCTGTTTATTTAATAGAACATCCCTATCTAACTGGTTAACTCGATTCATAACATATGTGAGGTGTTCCTTATTGTGAGATTTACATATCAATTTTTCCTTCAAAACCTCTGCTTCAATATTATAATCACTCATTCTTGAACAATTTCTTTTAATCCTCACAAATTGACTTTTGGGAATATTTTTTACCCATTTCTTATAATGACCACTAGTAGCGTGTAATAAATTGTTACTATCAACTGATTCTTAGTAAATATTCTATTGTCTTCTACAAACACCAATAGATCAAGAAATTCCATTTTTTGTTTTTGAATATTATCAACAAATGTCACATTAAAACTATTGGTATTTATAAAATCAATAAAATTGGAAGCCTCCTTCTCTGATATAAAACGCTTATAAAAAATTAAATTATGTTTAAAAGGGCCATCCCTCCAAATGAACTCATCTTCAAAGAGATCCATAAATAAATTAACTACGATGGGGCAAATTTCATCCCCATCGCTGTGCCTGATGGTAGAAGTCCCTTTCAAACAAAAAATAATTATGTTTTAAAACAAATTTAATACAACATTCCAAAAACTTTATCTGATGATCTGGGAATATACAGTGGGGCAAAAAAGTATTTAGTCAGCCACCAATTGTGCAAGTTCTCCCACTTAAGAAGATTAGAGAGGCCTGTCATTTTCATCATAGGTATACCTCAACTATGAGAGACAAAATGTGGAAACAAATCCAGACAATCACATTGTCTGATTTAGAAAGAATTTATTTGCATATTATGGTGGAAAATAAGTATTTGGTCACCTACAAACAAGCAAGATTTATGGCTCTCACAGACTTGTATCTTCTTCTTTAAGAGGCTCCTCTGTTCTCCACTCATTACCTGTATTAATGGCACCTGTTTGAACTTGTTATCAGTATAAAAGACACCTGTCCACAACCTCAAACAGTCAAACTCCACTATGGTGAAGACCAAAGAGCTGTCGAAGGACACCAGAAACAAAATTGTAGACCTGCACCAGGCTGGGAAGACTGAATCTGCAATAGGCAAGCAGCTTGGTGTGAAGAAATCAACTGTGGGAGCAATAATTAGAAAATGGAAGACATACTAGACCGCTGATAATCTCCCTCAATCTGGGGCTCCACGCAAGATCTCACCCCGTGGGGTCAAAATGATCACAAGAACGGTGAGCAAACATCCCAGAACCACACGGGGGGACCTAGTGAATGACCTGCAGAGAGCTGGGACCAAAATAACAAAGGTTACCATCAGTAACACACTACGCCGCCAGGGACACAGATCCTGCAGTGCCAGACGTGTCCCCCTGCTTAAGCCAGTACATCTCCGGGCCTGTCTGAAGTATGCTAGAGAGCATTTGGATGATCCAAAAGCGGGTTGGGAGAATGTCATATGGTCAGATGAAACCAAAGTAGAACTGTTTGGTAGAAACACAACTCGTTGTGTTTGGAGGAGAGAGAATGCTGAGTTGCAATCAAAGAACACCATACCTGCTGTGAAGCATGGGGGTGGTAACTTCATGCTTTGGGGCTGTTTCTCTGCAAAGGGAACAGGACAACTGATCCGTGTACATGAAAGAATGAATGGGGCCATGTATCATGAGATTTTGAGTGCAAACCTCCTTCCATCAGCAAGGGCATTGAAGATGAAACATGGCTGGGTCTTTCAGCATGACAATGATCCCAAACACACCGCCCGGGCAACGAAGGAGTGGCTTCGTAAGAAGCATTTTAAGGTTCTGGAGTGGCCTAGCCAGTCTCCAGATCTCAACCCCATAGAAAACCTTTGGAGGGAGTTGAAAGTCTGTGTTGCCCAGCGACAGCCCCAAAACATCACTGCTCTAGAGGAGATCTGCATGCAGGAATGGGCCAACATACCAGCAACAGTGTGTGACAAACTTGTGAAGACTTACAGAAAACGTTTGACCTCTGTCATTGCCAACAAAGGATATATAACAAAGTATTGAGATGAACTTTTGATATTGACCAAATACTTATTTCTTTCATGTAATTAGCAAGAGTCCATGAGCTAGTGACGTATGGGATATACATTCCTACCAGGAGGGGCAAAGTTTCCCAAACCTTAAAATGCCTATAAATACACCCCTCACCACACCCACAATTCAGTTTTTACAAACTTTGCCTCCGATGGAGGTGGTGAAGTAAGTTTGTGCTAGATTCTACGTTGATATGCGCTCCGCAGCAAGTTGGAGCCCGGTTTTCCTCTCAGCGTGCAGTGAATGTCAGAGGGATGTGAGGAGAGTATTGCCTATTTGAATGCAGTGATCTCCTTCTACGGGGTCTATTTCATAGGTTCTCTGTTATCGGTCGTAGAGATTCATCTCTTACCTCCCTTTTCAGATCGACGATATACTCTTATATATACCATTACCTCTGCTGATTCTCGTTTCAGTACTGGTTTGGCTTTCTACAAACATGTAGATGAGTGTCCTGGGGTAAGTAAATCTTATTTTCTGTGACACTCTAAGCTATGGTTGGGCACTTTGTTTATAAAGTTCTAAATATATGTATTCAAACATTTATTTGCCTTGACTCAGAATGTTCAACTTTCCTTATTTTTCAGACAGTCAGTTTCATATTTGGGATAATGCATTTGAATTAATCATTTTTTCTTACCTTCAAAAATTTGACTCTTTTTTCCCTGTGGGCTGTTAGGCTCGCGGGGGCTGAAAATGCTTCATTTTATTGCGTCATTCTTGGCGCGGACTTTTTTGGCGCAAAAATTCTTTTCCGTTTCCGGCGTCATACGTGTCGCCGGAAGTTGCGTCATTTTTTGACGTTATTTTGCGCCAAAAATGTTGGCGTTCCGGATGTGGCGTCATTTTTGGCGCCAAAAGCATTTTAGGCGCCAAATAATGTGGGCGTCTGATTTGGCGCTAAAAAATATGGGCGTCGCTTTTGTCTCCACATTATTTTAGTCTCATTTTTTCATTGCTTCTGGTTGCTAGAAGCTTGTTCTTTGGCATTTTTTCCCATTCCTGAAACTGTCATTTAAGGAATTTGATCAATTTTGCTTTATATGTTGTTTTTTTGTCTTACATATTGCAAGATGTCTCACGTTGCATCTGAGTCAGAAGATACTACAGGAAAATCGCTGTCTAGTGCTGGAGCTACCAAGCTAAGTGTATCTGCTATAATTTTTGGTATCTGTTTCTCCAGCTGTTGTTTGTATTGCATGTCATGACAAACTTATTAATGCAGATAAAATTTCCTTTAGTACTGTTACATTACCTGTTGCTGTTCCGTCAACATCTAATTTTCAGAGTGTTCCTGATAAACATAAGAGATTTTATTTTTTTTTAAATCCATTAAGAAGGCTATGTCTGTTATTTCTCCTTCTAGTTTACATAAAAGTCTTTTAAAACTTCTCTTTTTTCAGATGAATTTTTAAATGAACATCATCATTCTGATACTGATAAATCTTTGTATTTGTTCAAGATGGAATTTATTCGTTCTTTATTTAAAGAAGTATTAATTGCATTAGAAATAGAGGATTCTGGTCCTCTTGATACTAAATCTAAACGTTTAAATAAGGTTTTTAAATCTCCTGTAGTTATTCCAGAAGTGTTTAATCTCCCTGATGCTATTTCTGAAGTAATTTCCAGGGAATGGAATAATTTGGGTAATTCTTTTACTCCTTCTAAACGTTTAAGCAATTATATCCTGTGCCATCTGACAGATTAGAGTTTTTTTGGGACAAAATCCCTAAGGTTATGGGGCTGTCTCTACTCCTGCTAAATGTACTACTATTCCTACGGCAGATAGTACTTTATTTAAGGGAAATTGAATCCTTTCTAAGAAAAGCTTACTTATGTTCAGGTAAGCTTCTTAGACCTGCTATATTTTTAGCGGATGTTGCTGCAGCTTCAACTTTTTGGTTAGAAGCTTTAGCGCAACAAGTAACAGATCATAATTTTATAGCATTATTATTATTCTATAACATGCTAATAATTTTATTGGTGATACCATCTTTTGATATCATTAGAGTTGATGTCAGGTATATGTCTCTAGCTATTTTAGCTAGAAAAGCTTTATGGATTAAACTTGGAATGCTGATATGTCCTCTAAGTCAACTTTGCTTTCCCTTTCATTATTTCAATTGTTTCTGGAAGGAAGGGAACTTTTTTACCAAAGGATAAAAAATCTAAGGTAAATTTAGGTCTAATAATCTTTTTTGTTCCTTTCCTCACAACAAGGAACAAAAGCCTGATCCTTCATCCTCAGGAGCGGTATCAGTTTGGAAACTATTTCCAGTTTGGAATATATCCAAGCCTTATAGAAATCTATAGCCAGCTCCTAAGTACCCATGAAGGTGCGGCCCTTATTCCAGCTCAGCTGGTATGGGGCAGATTACGTTTTCTTCAAAGAAATTTGGATCAATTCCGTTCTCAATCTCTGGTTTCAGAACATTGTTTCAGAAAGGTACAGAATTGGCTTCAGTTAAGGCCTCCTGCTAAGAGATTTTTTTCTTTCCCGTGTCCCAGTTAACACAGCAAAGGCTCAGCATTTCTGAAATGTGTTTCAGATCTAGAGTTGGTTGGAGTAATTATGACAGTTCCAGTTCTGGAACAGGGGCTGGGGTTTTATTTTATCTCTTCATTGTACCAAGAAGGTCAATTCCTTCAGACCAGTTCCGGATCTATCAATATTGAATCGTTATGTAAGGATACCAACATTCAAGATGGTTACTGTAGGACTATCCTGTTTTTTGTTTAGCAAGGGCATTATATGTCTACAATAGATTTACAGGATGTGTATCTGCATATTCCGATTCATCCAGATCACTTTTAGTGTCTGAGATTCTCTTTTTAGACAAGCATTACCAGTTTTTTTGGCTCTACCGTTTGGCCTAGCCTCAGTTCCAAGAATTTTTTTCAAAGGTTCTCGGTGCCCTTCTTTCTGTAATCAGAGAACAGGGTTTTGGTATTTCCTTATTTGGACGATATCTTGGTATTTGCTCAGTCTTCTCATTTTCGAAGAATCTCATACGTATCGACTTGTGTTGTTTCTTCAAGTTCATGGTTGGAGGTTCAATTTACTAATCAGTTCATTGATTCCTCAGACAAGGGTAACCTTTTTAGGTTTCTAGATAGATTCAGTGTCTATGACTCTGTCCTTGTCAGACAAGAGAAGTTTAACATTGATATCAGCTTGTCAAAACCTTCAGTCACAATCATTCCCTTTGGTAGCCTTATGCATGGAAATTTTAGGTCTTAGGACTGCCGCATCAGATGCGATCTCCTTTGCTCGTTTTCACATGCGACCTCTTCAGCTCTGTATGCTGAACCAATGGTGCAGGGATTACTCAAAGATATCTCAATTAATATCTTTAAACCGATTATACGACACTCTCTGACATGGTGGACAGATCACCATCGTTTAGTTCAGGGGGCTTCTTGTACTTCCGACCTGGACTATAATCTCAACAGATGCAAGTCTTACAGGTTGGGGAGCTGTGTGGGGGTATCTGACGGCACAAGGGGTTTGGGAATCTCAGGAGGTGAGATTTCCGATCAGTATTTTGGAACTCCGTGCAATTTTCAGAGCTTTTCAGTCTTGGCCTCTTCTGAAGAGAGAGTTGTTCATTTGTTTTCAGATAGACAATGTCACAACTGTGGCATACATCAATCATCAAGGAGGGACTCACAGTCCTCTGGTTATGAAAGAAGTATCTCGAATTTTGGTTTGGGCGGAATCCAGCTCCTGTCTAATCTCTGCGGTTCATATCCCAGGTATGGACAATTGGAAAGCGGATTATCTCAGTCGCCAAACGTTGCACCTGGGCGAATGGTCTCTTCACCCAGAGGTATTTCCTCAGATTGTTCAAATGTGGGAACTCCCAGAAATAGATCTGATGGCTTCTCATCTAAACAAGAAACTTCCCTGGTATCTGTCCGGATCCCGGGATCCTCGGGCGGAGGCAGTGGATGCATTATTTCTTCCTTACAAGTGTCATCCTGCCTATATCTTTCCGCCTCTAGTTCTTCTTCCAAGGGTATTCTCCAATATTCTAAAGGAATGCTCGTTTGTTCTGCTGGTAGCTCCAGCATGGCCTCACAGGTTTTGGTATGCGGATCTTGTCCGGATGGCCTCTTGCCAACCATGGACTCTTCCGTTAAGACCAGTCTTTCTGTCTCAAAACCTTAATTTTAAGGTATGGAGTTTGAACGCTTGATTCTTGGTCAAAGAGGTTTCTCTGACTCTGTGATTGATACTATGTGACAGGCTCGTGAATCTGTATCTAGAGAGATATATTATAGAGTCTGGAAGACTTATATTTCTTAGTGTCTTTCTCATCTTTTTTCTTGGCATTCTTTTTGAATACCGAGAATTTTACAGTTTCTTCAGGATGGTTTAGATAAAGGTTTGTCCGCAAGTTCCTTGAAAGACAAATCTCTGCTCTTTCTGTTCTTTTTCACAGAAGGTTTGCTAATCTTCCTGATATTTATTGTTTTGTACAACCTTTGGTTCGTATAAAACCTGTCATTAAGTCAATTTCTCTTCCTTGGAGTTTGAATTTGGTTCTGGGGGCTCTTCAAGCTCTTCCTTTTGAACCCATGCATTCTTTGGTCATTATATTACTTTCTTGGAAAGTTTTGTTTCTTTTGGCCATCTCTTCTGCCAGAAGAGTCTCTGAATTATCTACTCTTTTTTGTGAGTCTCCTTTTCTGATTTTGCATCAGGATAAGGCGGTGCTGCGAACTTCTTTTGAATTTTTTACCTAAGGTTGTGAATTCTAACAACATTAGTAGAGAAATTGTGGTTCCTTCATTATGTCCTGATCCTATGAATTCTAAGGAGAAATCATTGCATTCTTTGGATGCTGTTAGAGCTTTGTAATATTATGTTGAAGCTACTAAGTCTTTCCGAAAGACTTCTAGTCTATTTGTCATCTTTTCCGGTTCTAGAAAAGGCCAGAAAGCTTCTGCCATTTCTTTGGCATCTTGGTTGAAATCTTTATTTCATCATGCCTATGTTGAGTCGGGTAACACTCCGCCTCAAAGGATTACAGCTCATTCTACTAGGTCAGTTTCTACTTCCTGGGCGTTTAGGAATGAAGCTTCGGTTGATCAGATTTGCAAAGCAGCAACTTGGTCCTCTTTGCATAATTTTACTAAATTCTACCATTTTGTTGTGTTTTCTTCTTTTGAAGCAGTTTTTGGTAGAAACGTACTTCAGGCAGTGTTTTCAGTTTGAATCTTCTGCTTATGTTTTTTCATTAAAATTTTATTCTGGGTGTGGATTATTTTCAGCAGGAATTGGCTGTCTTTATTTTATCCCTCCCTCTCTAGTGACTCTTGCGTGGAAAGATCCACATCTTGGGTAATCATTATCCCATACGTCACTAGCTCATGGACTCTTGCTAATTACATGAAAGAAAACATAATTTATGTAAGAACTTACCTGATAAATTCATTTCTTTCATATTAGCAAGAGTCCATGAGGCCCGCCCTTTTTTGTGGTGGTTTTGATTTTTTTGTATAAAGCACAATTATTCCAATTCCTTATTTTATATGCTTTCGCACTTTTTTCTTATCACCCCACTTCTTGGCTATTCGTTAAACTGAATTGTGGGTGTGGTGAGGGGTGTATTTATAGGCATTTTAAGGTTTGGGAAACTTTGCCCCTCCTGGTAGGAATGTATATCCCATACGTCACTAGCTCATGGACTCTTGCTAATATGAAAGAAATGAATTTATCAGGTAAGTTCTTACATAAATTATGTTTTTCCACCATCATTTGCAAATAAATTCTTTCCAAATTAGACAATGTGATTGTCTGGATTTGTTTCCACATTTTGTCTCTCGTAGTTGAGGTATACCTATGATGAAAATTACAGGCCTCTCTCATCTTCTTAAGTGGGAGAACTTGCACAATTGGTGGCTGACTAAATACTTTTTTGCCCCACTGTACCTTTCTTCTTCAAAGAATGCCTTTATTCCAAGGAAGTGTTGAATGATAGTGTACAATGAGGTAACATCACAAGTGATGAACCTCATCTCACTATTCCATTCAACACTTTTAAGTTCTTGTATTAAATGTACCCCATCCCTAAGATAAGATTCAAGTTGGATAACAAGTGGTTTCAAAAAATAATCAATGTAACTCGATAGATTGGCTGTCAATGAATCTATACCCGATACAAACACATACACCTAGATTTATAGTTCTGCGTTAGCCGTCAAAAGCAGCGTTAAGGGGTCCTAACGCTGCTTTTTACCGCCCGCTGGTATTTAGAGTCAGACAGGAAAGGGTCTACCGCTCACTTCCCTACCGCGATTCCAGGCTACCGCAGATCCCCTTACGCCAATTGCGTATCCTATCTTTTCAATGGGATCTGCCTAATGCCGGTATTTGGAGTCTTGGTAGAAGTGAGCGGTAGACCCTCTACCGACAAGACTCCTAACGACAAAAAAAGTCAGTAGTTAAGAGCTTTATGGGCTAACGCGTGACTATAAAGCTCTTAAATACTGTGCTCTAAAGTACACCAACACCCATAAACTACCTATGTACCCCTAAACCGAGGCCCACCCACATCGCCGCCGCTCTAAAAAATTTTTTTAACCCCTAATCTGCCGACCGGACCCCGCCGCCACCTACATTATACCTATGAAGCCCTAATCTGCTGCCCCTAACATCGCCGACACCTATATTTTATTTATTAACCCCTAATCTGCCCCCCCAATGTTGCCGCTACCTTACCTACACTTTTTATTAACCCCTAATCTGCCGACCGGACCTCGCCGCCACTATAATAAATGTATTAACCCCTAAACCGCCGCACTCCCGCCTCGCAAACACTATAATAAATAGTATTAACCCCTAATGTGCCCTCCCTAACATCGCCGCCACCTACCTACAATTATTAACCCCTAATCTCCCGCCCGCAACGTCGCCGCTACTATAATAAATTTATTAACCCCTAAACCTAAGTCTAACCCTAACACCCCCCTAAGTTAAATATAATTTAAATGAAACGAAATAATATTCCTATTAATAACTAAATTATTCCTATTTAAAACTTAATACTTACCTATAAAATAAACCCTAATATAGCTACAATATAAATAATAATTACATTGTAGCTATTTTAGCATTTATATTTATTTTACAGGCAACTTTGTATTTATTTTAACTAGGTACAATAGCTATTAAATAGTTAATAACTATTTAATAGCTACCTAGTTAAAATAAATACAAAATCACCTGTAAAATAAATCCTAACCTAAGTTACGATTAAACCTAACACTACACTATCATTAAATTAATTAAATAAATTACCTACAATTACCTAAAATAAAATACAATAAAATAAACTATTCTATAATACAAAAAACAAACAAACACTAAATTACAAAAAATAAAAAAGAATTACAAGCAGTTTAAACTAATTACACCTAATCTAAGCCCCCTAATAAAATAAAAAAGCCCCCCAAAATAATAAAATCCCTACCCTATTCTAAAATACAAAAGTAATCAGCTCTTTTACCAGCCCTTAAAAGGGCTTTTTGCGGGGCATTGCCCCAAAGTAATCAGCTCTTTTACCTGAAAATAAAAATACAATACCCCCCCAACATTACAACCCACAACCCACATACCCCTACTCTAACCCACCCAAACCCCCCTTAAATAAACCTATCGCTAACCCCCTGAAGATCATCCTACCTTGAGTCGTCTTCACTCAGCCGAGCCGAATTCTTCATCCAAGGTGCGCAGAGGAGGTCCTTCATACGGTAGAAGTGTTCATCCAAGCGGGGCAAGAAGAGGTCCTCCATCCGGTAGAAGTGTTCATCCAGACGGCGTCTTCAATCTTCATCCATGCGGAGCGGAGCCATCTTCAAAGGAGCCGACGCGGAGCCATCCTCTTCAACTGACGGACTAACGACGAATGAAGGTTCCTTTAAGGGACAGCCAATAGAATGCGAGTTCAATACGATTGGCTGATCGGAACAGCCAATAGAATGCAAGTTCAATACGATTGGCTGATTGGATCAGCCAATCGGATTGAACTTCAATCTGATTGGCTGATTGCATCAGCCAATCAGATTTTTTCTACCTTAATTCCGATTGGCTGATAGAATTCTATCAGCCAATCGGAATTGAAGGGATGCCATCTTGGATGACGTCCCTTAAAGGAACCTTCATTCGTCGTTAGTCCGTCGGTTGAAGAGGATGGCTCCGCGTCGGCTCCTTTGAAGATGGCTCTGCTCCGGATGGATGAAGATTGAAGACGCCGCCTGGATGAACACTTCTACTGGATGGAGGACCTCTTCTTGCCCAGCTTGGATGAAGACTTCTACCGGATGAAGGACCTCCTCTGCGCACCTTGGTGTTAGGTTTAATTGTAACTTAGGTTAGGATTTATTTTACAGGTGATTTTGTATTTATTTTAACTAGGTAGCTATTAAATAGTTATTAACTATTTAATAGCTATTGTACCTAGTTAAAATAAATACAAAGTTGCCTGTAAAATAAATATAAATCCTAAAATAGCTACAATGTAATTATTAGTTACAGTGGGGCAAAAAGTATTTAGTCAGCCACCAATTGTGCAAGTACTCCCACTTATGAAGATGAGAGAGGCCTGTAATTTTCATCATAGGTATACCTCAACTATGAGAGACAAAATGTGGAAACAAATCCAGACAATCACATTGTCTGATTTGGAAAGAATTTATTTGCAAATTATGGTGGAAAATAAGTATTTGGTCACCTACAAACAAGCAAGATTTCTGGCTCTCACAGACCTGTATCTTCTTCTTTAAGAGGCTCCTCTGTCCTCCACTCATTACATGTATTAATGGCACTTGTTTGAACTTATTATCAGTATAAAAGACACCTGTCCACAACCTCAAACAGTCACACTCCAAACTCCACTATGGTGAAGACCAAAGAGCTGTCGAAGGACACCAGAAACAAAATTGTAGACCTGCACCAGGCTGGGAAGACTGAATCTGCAATAGGCAAGCAGCTTGGTGTGAAGAAATCAACTGTGGGAGCAATAATTAGAAAATGGAAGACATAAAAGACCACTGATAATCTCCCTCGATCTGGGGCTCCACGCAAGATCTCACCCCGTGGGGTCAAAATGATCACAAGAACGGTGAGCAAACATACCAGAACCACACGGGGGGACCTAGTGAATGACCTGCAGAGAGATGGGACCAACGTAACAAAGGCTACCATCCGTAACACACTACGCCGCCAGGGACTTAGATCCTGCAGTGCCAGAGGTGACCCCCTGCTTAAGCCAGTACATGTCCGGGCCCGTCTGAAGTATGCTAGAGAGCATTTGGATGATCCAGAAGCGGATTGGGAGAATGTCATATGGTCAGATGAAACCAAAGTAGAACTGGTAGAAACACAACTTGTCGTGTTTGGAGGAGAGAGAACACCATACCTACTGTGAAGCATGGGGGTGGCAACATCATGCTTTGGGGCTGTTTCTCTGCAAAGGGAACAGGACGACTGATCCGTGTACATGAAAGAATGAATGGGGCCATGTATCGTGAGATTTTGAGTGCAAACCTCCTTCCATCAGCAAGGGCATTGAAGATGAAACGTGGCTGGGTCTTTCAGCATGACAATGATCCTAAACACACCGCCCGGGCAATGAAGGAGTGGCTTCGTAAGAAGCATTTCAAGGTCCTGGAGTGGCCTAGCCAGTCTCCAGATCTCAACCCCATAGAAAACCTTTGGAGGGAGTTGAAAGTCCGTGTTGCCCAGTGACAGCCCCAAAACATCACTGCTCTAGAGGAGATCTGCATGCAGGAATGGGCCAACATACCAGCAACAGTGTGTGACAACCTTGTGAAGACTTAAAGAAAACGTTTGACCTCTGTCATTGCCAACAAAGGATATATAACAAAGTATTGAGATGAACTTTTGATATTGACCAAATACTTATTTTCCACCATAATTTGCAAATAAATTCTTTGCAAATCAGACAATGTGATTGTCTGGATTTGTTTCCACATTTTGTCTCTCATAGTTGAGGTATACCTATGATGAAAATTACAGGCCTCTCTCATCTTCTTAAGTGGGAGAACTTGCACAATTGGTGGCTGACTAAATACTTTTTCCCCCCACTGTATATTGTAGCTATATTAGGGTTTATTTGATAGGTAAGTATTTAGTTTTAAATAGGATTAATTTAGTTATTAATAGGAATATTATTTAGTTTCATTTAAATTATATTTAATTTACGGGGGTGTTAGGGTTAGGGTTAGGGGTTAATAAATTTATTAAAGTAGCGGCGATGTTGCGGGCGGGACATTAGGGGTTAATAATTGTAGGTAGGTGGCGGCGATGTTAGGGAGGGCAGATTAGGGGTTAATACTATTTATTATAGTGTTTGCGAGGCGGGAGTGCGGCGGTTTAGGGGTTAATACATTTATTATAGTGGCGGTGAGGTCCGGTCGGCAGATTAGGGGTTAATAAGTGTAGGTAAGGTAGCGGCGACGTTGGAAGGGGGCAGATTAGGGGTTAATATAATTTAGGGGTCGGTGGTGTTATGGGCAGCAGATTAAGGGTTCATAGGGATAATGTAGGTTGCGGCGGTGTCCGGAGCGGCAGATTAGGGGTTAATAGTATAATGCAGGTGTCAGCGATAGCGGGGGCGGCAGATTAGGGGTTAATAAGTGTAAGGTTAGGGGTGTTTATACTCGGGGTTCATGTTAGGGTGTTAGGTGTAGACTTAGAGAGTGTTTCCCCATAGGAAACAATGGGGCTGCGTTAGGAGCTGAACGCTGATTTTTTTGCAGGTGTTAGGTTTTTTTTCAGACCAAAATGCCCCATTGTTTCCTATGGGGATATCGTGCACGAGCACGTTTTCCCAGCTTACCGCTACCGTAAGCAACGCTGGTATTGAGGGTTGAAGTGGAGCTAAATTAGGCTGAACGCACCCTTTTTTGAGCCTAACGCAGCCCCTCAGACAACTCTAAATACCAGCGTTGTTGGAAGGGTGCGTTGGGAAAAAAAGCAGCGTTAGCTACGCGGGTTTTTACCGACAAAACTCTAAATCTAGTGGATAGTTTGGAAGTTGCAAGCATTGAAACAGCCTGTAATTGGCCGCTATGTGTAACTGTCACTTCTGATTACATGCTCTAACTGTGAGCACATGACAACCCATTCTTGTCATGCTGGGGGTGGGGTTACCAATCTGATGCTTTTGTCAGTGATCCCCCTTACTTCAAGCCATGATCTGTGGTGCTATAGTAAGCGGCACTCCAGGGTTTGTCAATCTCCATTGTTTGGCTTCAGCAGGGGGAGGGATATGTGGCAATGTTGGCATTGTAAAGCATGATATGTGCTCCTTCAGTTTTTCTGAATTAAATTACTGGAAACGGAGGCAAAATAAATAATGAAAGTATATTGCAAAGTTATGTTACAATTCATAATTAAGCATTTTATATTACAGTCTCAAAGTTTTTAAAGTACCTTTAAAGGGACATTATACACTTATTTTTTTCTTTGCATAAATGTTTTGTAGATTATCTATTTATATAGCCCATAAAGTTTTTTTTAAAAAAAAGAAAACATTGCTCTGATTTTCAGACTCCTAACCAAGCCCCAAAGTTTTAGGAGAATACCGACAGATACCTACTCCAGCTTGCTCCTGTTTGTGTAAAGGGTCTTTTCATATGCAAAAGAAGGGGCAGGGGGGAGTGTCTTATTTCACACTTGCAGTGGGCTTTCCAGCTACCTTTTCAACAGAGCTAAACTGAGAGCTTCTAAGTAAGTTTTTAAACAGTTTTATACTGGATTTTTATATCAGTATCTGTGCATCTTAGTCTTTATAGTAGGGTCTATTACATGCAGTTATATGAAAATTCATGTATATGAATTCATGTATATTGTCCCTTTAAGTCCATGGTTAAGTCCATGGTTGTACTATATGAGTTTATTGTAGTTATTTATTTTTCTACCATATAACTCGTATTTCATATTATTCTAGTTTATTTGTTATTGCTGCTTGGGCTGTTTTTTTTTTAGTAACAAAATGTAGCATTTTAATAATGCATAATGTGGTTATGCTTAAGCATTATGTTGGATCAGTGTATTAATTGGTGATTCTCAGGACTCTCCTCATTTCAACATTTATCTGTAGTCTACATTGTCTATCTCCTTTTAAATAATCACTTTCTCTTTTATTTTCTGTTCCATCTCTGCGCTTTATTACTCTTACCTTCCAATTTCAGTTTTCTCCCAGCCTCTATTTTACACTTTCGTCCTTTTCTCTTTTATTGCTGGATCCTTTACTCCTATGTGGAATCTATCTAGCCACATATGTTGCACCTTAAGTAATTTTCTAACTCAGTCTTTTCTCTAGACTTGTAAAGTAGTAGTCAGGAGTGTTTATTGATTGATAGCTGCCATCACTGTTGAAACTGGCTGATGACATTTTCTTTTTCTCTCTTCCTGTGCAGAGGTCCACATCAAAGTCCAGGTCTATGAGAATGGAGACTTATCTCCCTTGGTTTCGGCCACAGTGGACATATTTGGAAACCAGAGCAGCTTGGCCTCAGGGGTCACTGATCAGGATGGAGTAGCCATGTTGGGCATCAGCTATCGACTGGGAACTTGGGTACTAGTAACTGCAACCAAGAGAGGATATGTCACCAACTCTGTGCCTTGGCGGGTTGACAGATTGCCACGTAAGGAATAGTGTACAGCAGGCATAAAGCTGGGATTAGTGTTTATATGTGTGTATATATATATATATATATATATATATGTATATATATATATATGTGTGTGTATATATATTTATATATATATATATATATATACAGTATATATATGTATGTATATATATATTTATGTGTGTGTGTATATATATATATACAGTATATATATATGTATGTGTGTGTGTATATATATATATATATATATATATATGTATGTGTGTATATATATATATATATATATATATATATATATATATATATATATATATATATTAGGGCTGGGCGATATGGGCAAAATAAAATTTCGATTTTTTGGGGAAAAAAAACAGCGATTGTGATTTATTCACAATTTTCTTATAAATGACTATAACACCTTCATTTTGCATTAAAAAGTTTATTTAACACTACAGAATCTTAATGTACATGTTTCTCAATGTCCAATACACTCTTGGAGCAATCTGACTTGCATTGATTGCAGAGGCTGAGCTTACAATAGAAAAATATTACTTGCTTTGCAGCAGCTGCAGCATCCATCCATAAATAATGACTAAATAACAATTTTATTAAACCAAAATTACTTTCGCATCTAAAGGGGAGTAGAGTCCACGGCTTCATTTATTACTTGTGGGAATTAAAGGGCCACTAAACCCAAAATCTTTCTTTCATGATTCAGATAGAGAACAGAAATTTAAACAACATTACAATTTACTTCTATTATTTATTTTGCTAAATTTTTTAGATATCCTTAGTTAAAGAAAAAGCAATGCACATGGTGAGCCAATCAAACGAGGCTTCTATGTGCAGCAACCAATCAGCAGCTCCTGAGCATATCTAGATATGCTTTTCAGCAAAGAATATCAAGAGAATAAAACAAATTAGATAATATAAGTAAATTAGAAAGATGTTTAAAATTGCATTCTCTTTCTAAATCATGAAAAAGTGTGGGTGTCATGTCCCTTTAAGAACCTGGCCACCAGGAGGAGGCAAAGACACCCCAGCCAAAGGCTTAAATACCTCCCCCACTTCCCTCATTCCCCAGTCATTCTTTGCCTTTCGTCACAGGAGGATGGCAGAGGAGTGCCAGAGTTTTGGAGTAGTCTCTTATGGAGGGCAGTACTCTTCGCAGTGGGAGTGGAGTTTTAAGTAGTCCTGTCAGCCTCTCAGTGAGAGCCTGGGCGAAAGTTAGAGTCCGGAGATGCAGGGAGAGTCTTTCTGCGAAACCATCCCGACTCATATTAACAACTCCATAAGCAATCAGTGTTGACGAGTTTCGCTGCCTGCTTTCTTCACTCAAGTCGAGGATACTAATCTGTCACACTTGAAGGGCCGTGTTCCTGTTCCACGGCGTAGATTCTAGTAAGATTGTTTCATTTTTTATTAATAATGATAACATAGAAGACAGGGTCACAGTGTGGCGCCTTTTTATCTTTACAGATTCAAGGGTTAATATTCCTGGAAGGGGGATTATTGAACAGGGGGGTGGTTTATACATGATATTGTTCATTGTGTCATTGCTGCGTTATGTGTGAGATGAGGCTCTGACAATGTGTGGAACTTTCAGGTTACTTGCGGAAGCTTTGCGCGGCCATTTTTTGGCACATTTTTCCCTAGTGCAAGGGCGGTCCTGCCAGGCATTCCATGTGACTGGGTGTGGCTATCTATCCTTCCTGTTGATCTGTGGCGCAGGAGACGTAGCGGTTTCTGTAGTCCGGGTCCTAGGAGGTGGTGAGTGCCCCGTCCATTGGTGGTATAAAGGTGCCTTTTTAAGAAATAAAGTTAGTCTAACCAAACACACAAGCGATGGAGGACTCTGATGCATTGGAAGCTCTCCTTCCTTAATAAAGTCTCATTCCTGTGTTTATTGTGAGGAGGTTCTGGTAGATCAGCCTGCTCAACTATGTTCCACATGCCTCAATAAAGTTACAACATCTAAATGTAAACGGATGTCTAGTACTACTGAGCCGTCCACCTCTGAGGGTTCTTCGTCCCGGGAGGTGTGTTCCCTACATTCATCTCCGATTGCACATGCAGCGCCCCGGGGTCCAACTATTACTCCTTTGGGAGAGTTGGCCGTCAGACTTTGCGGACCAATTGGAATTGGCGGTTTCGAAAGTGATCCATGCCTTACCACGTTCTGCTATGCGCAAGCGTAGGGTTTATCACAGTGGCCCGGCCCAGGGTTTGTCCTCGCCGATGGGAGAACCAGAGGCTCTATACGATGACGAGGCCCACTCTGACTCTTAAGAGGAGGCCCCTTCTGGGTCGAAGTCCGTGTCATCTAAACCTCCAGCGGCGGAAGAACCTGGTTTTAGGTTTAGGATGGAGAATTTGCGCTTTGTGCTACGGCAGGGGCTTGCTACTCTGGAGGTTCCGGAGCCTAAGAGACCGGAGGAACCTGCGATTTCTAAGCTTGAAAAGGTATATGAGGACAGGGTAGTACCTCAGTCTTTCTCAGTTCCTGTTAAGAGGTGCTGAGGTGTCGAGCTGTGGGGGGCCATCCCTAAGGTGGATGGGGCTATCTTTATGCTTGCGAAGCGGATGACTATTCCCCTCGAGGATAGTTTGTCATTTAAAGAGCCCATGGATAAGAAGCTGGAAAACATGTTGAGAAAGATGTATCAGCACACAGGGTTTGTTTTTCAGCCAGCACCGTTGCGGCGGTCGCTGGAGCTGCGACATATTGGTGTGAATACCTGTGTGAAATGGTCGAGGGGGAGACATCCATCGACGAGATACAGGAGAAGATTAAGGCACTGAAGATCGCGAATTCTTTCATCTGTGATGCCAATATTCAAATCATTCGCCTGAATGCTAAGGTGTCAGGTTATTCTGTTTTAGTGCGCTGGGCTCTGTGGCTAAAATCTTGGTCTGTGGACATGACCTCTAAGACGAGGCTGTTGTCCCTGCCTTTTCAAGGAAAGATCCTGTTCGGTCCAGGATTGGATTTGATTATATCCACGGTTACGGGAGGCAAGGGAGCCTTACCGCAGGATAAGAGGGCTAAGCCTAAAGGATCTACTTTTCGTCCCTTTCATGCAGACAAGGCCCAGCGCCAGCAACCCGCCGCAAAAGCGGACCTGTCCAAGGGATCTTAGAAGCCGGGTCAATCTTGGAACAAGTCTAAGCAGAGTAAGAAGCCCACCAAGACGAAATCGTCATGAAGGGGCAGCCTCCGACCGGTCTACGGATCACATAGGGGGCAGATTATCTCTATTTTCAGACTCATGGTTGGAGGACGTTCAGGACCATTGGATTCTAGAAGTGGTCTCCCAAGGTTACAGGATAGGGTTCAGATCCCATCCGTCCGAGGGCAGATTTCTCCTGTCAAACCTGTCTTCAAGACCGGAGAAGAGAGAGGCCTTTCTAGAGTGTGTGAGAGATCTCGCCTCTCTCTGGGTTATCGTACCCCTAGCAGAAAGGGGTATAGGGTACTATTCCAACCTTTTTGTGGTTCCAAAGAAGGAGGGCACGTTCCACCCGATTCTGGACCTAAAGTGTTTAAACAGGTTTCTGAGTGTTCCATCGTTCAAAATTGAAACAATCAGATCTATTCTGCCCCTAGTTCAAGAGGGACAGTTCATGACAACTGTAGACTTGAAGGACGCTTTCCTTCATGTGCCAATTCACAGGGACCACTTCAGGTTCCTAAGATTTGCATTTCTGGACCAACACTTTCAGTTTGTGGCCCTTCCTTTTGGTCTGGCGATGGCCCAGAGGGTCTTCATGAAGGTTCTGGGGGCGCTGCTTGCAGTGGCCAGATCCAGGGGCATTGCGGTGGTGCCTTACCTGGACGACATCCTAGTTCAGGCGCTGTTGCTCGGCTTCGCAGAGG